>NC_051179.1:179836242-180056241 GCF_013339695.2 Rhipicephalus sanguineus
CATTAGCAGTATCTTTCGCTGTTCTTTCGCTCTGGATGCCTGGGTGACTACAGGGCACATTAGTATAGTCTTTTTGCTGTTCTTTCGCTCTGGATGCAGGATGACTAAAGGGGCACATTAGCAGTTCTCGCTGTTCTTCGCTTGGATGGTATGGACAGTGACACAGGGCACTATTAGTAGTATTTTTTGCTGTTCTTTCGCTCTGGATGGGCGGAATGACTACAGGGCACATTAGCAGTATCTTTCGCTGTTCTTTCGCTCTGGATGGCGTGATGACTACAGGGCACATTAGTAGTATTTTTCGCTGTTCTTCTAACTTCGCTCTGGATGCACTGAGTGGACTACAGGGGGACGGGATGGCCTCCAGGGGCACATTAGTAGTATTTTTCGCTGTTCTTTCGCTCTGGATGGCCTGAGTGACTACAGGGCACATTAGTAGTATTTTTCGCTGTTCTTTCGCTCCGCATGGCCGGATGATGACAGGGCAACATTAGTAGTATTTTTCGCTGTTCTTTCGCTCTGGATGGCCGGATGACTAAACGGCACATTAGTAGTATTTTTCGCTGTTCTTTCGCTCTGGATTGCCGGATTGACTAAACGGCACATTAGTAGTATTTTTGCTGTTCTTTCGCTCTGGATGGCCGGAATGACTACAGGGCACATTAGCAGTATCTTTCGCTGTTCTTTCGCTCTGGATGGCGTGAGTGACTACAGGGCACATTAGTAGTATTTTTCGCTGTTCTTTCGCTCTGGATGGCCTGAGTGACTACAGGGCACATTAGTAGTATTTTCGCTGTTCTTTCGCTCTGGATGGCTGAGTGACTACAGGGCACATTAGTAGTATTTTCGCTGTTCTTTCGCTCCGCATGGCCGGAATGACTACAGGGCACATTAGTAGTATTTTTCGCTGTTCTTTCGCTCTGGATTGCCGGATTGACTAAGCGGCACATTAGTAGTATTTTTCGCTGTTCTTTCGCTCTGGATTGCCGGATTGACTAAACGGCACATTAGCAGTATCTTTCGCTGGTCTTTCGCTCTGGATGGCCGGAATGACTACAAGGCACATTAGTAGTATTTTTCGCTGTTCTTTCGCTCCGCATGGCCGGAATGACTACAGGGCACATTAGTAGTATTTTTCGCTGTTCTTTCGCTCTGGATTGCCGGATTGACTAAACGGCACATTAGTAGTATTTTTCGCTGTTCTTTCGCTCTGGATTGCCGGATTGACTAAACGGCACATTAGTAGTATTTTTCGCTGTTCTTTCGCTCTGGATGGCCAGAATGACTATAGGGCACATTAGTAGTATTTTTCGCTGGTTTCTTTCGCTCTGGATGGCCGAGAGTGAATACAGGGCACATAGTAGTACTTTTCGCTGTTCTTTCGTTCTGGATGGCCGGAATGATTTCAGGGCACATTAGCAGCATCTTTCGCTGTTCTTTCGCTCTGGATGACCGGAATGACTACAGGGCACATTAGCAGTATCTTTCGCTGTTCTTTCGCTCTGGATGACCTGAGTGACTACAGGGCACATTAGTAATATTTTTTGCTGTTCTTTCCCTCTGGATGGCCGGAATGACTACAGGGCACATTAGCAGTATCTTTCGCTGTTCTTCCGCTCTGGATGGCGTGAGTGACTACAGGGCACATTAGTAATATTTTTTGCTGTTCTTTCGCTCTGGATGGCCGGAATGACTACAGGGCACATTAGCAGTATCTTTCGCTGTTCTTTCGCTCTGGATGGCCTGGGTGACTACAGGGCACATTAGTAGTATTTTTTGCTGTTCTTTCGCTCTGGATGGCCAGAATGACTACAGGGCACATTAGCAGTATCTTTCGCTGTTCTTTCGCTCTGGATGACCTGAGTGACTACAGGGCACATTAGTAATATTTTTTGCTGTTCTTTCCCTCTGGATGGCCGGAATGACTACAGGGCACATTAGCAGTATCTTTCGCTGTTCTTTCGCTCTGGATGGCCTGGGTGACTACAGGGCACATTAGTAGTATTTTTTGCTGTTCTTTCGCTCTGGATGGCCGGAATGACTACAGGGCACATTAGCAGTATCTTTCGCTGTTCTTTCGCTCTGGATGGCGTGAGTGACTACAGGGCACATTAGTAGTATTTTTCGCTGTTCTTTCGCTCTGGATGGCCTGAGTGATACAGGGCACATTAGTAGTTTTTCGCTGTTCTTTCGCTCTGGATGGCTGAGTGACTACAGGGCACATTAGTAGTATTTTTCGCTGTTCTTTCGCTCCGCATGGCCGAATGACTACAGGGCACATTAGTAGTATTTTCGCTGTTCTTTCGCTCTGGATTGCCGGATTGACTAAACGGCACATTAGTAGTATTTTTCGCTGTTCTTTCGCTCTGGATTGCCGGATTGACTAAACGGCACATTAGTAGTATTTTTCGCTGTTCTTTCGCTCTGGATGGCCAGAATGACTATAGGGCACATTAGTAGTATTTTTCGCTGTTCTTCGCTCTGGATGGCCGGAGTGACTACAGGGCACATAGTAGTACTTTTCGCTGTTTCTTTCGTTTGAATGGCCGGAATGATTTCAGGGCACATTAGCAGTATCTTTCGCTGTTCTTTCGCTCTGGATGACCTGAGTGACTACAGGGCACATTAGTAATATTTTTTGCTGTTCTTTCGCTCTGGATGGCCAGAATGACTACAGGGCACATTAGCAGTATCTTTCGCTGTTCTTTCGCTCTGGATGACCTGAGTGACTACAGGGCACATTAGTAATATTTTTTGCTGTTCTTTCCCTCTGGATGGCCGGAATGACTACAGGGCACATTAGCAGTATCTTTCGCTGTTCTTCGCTCTGGATGGCCTGGTGACTACAGGGCACATTAGTTAGTATTTTTTGCTGTTCTTTCGCTCTGGATGGCCGGAATGACTACAGGGCACATTAGCAGTATCTTTCGCTGTTCTTTCGCTCTGGATGGCGTGAGTGACTACAGGGCACATTAGTAGTATTTTCGCTGTTCTTCGCTCTGGATGGCCTGAGTGACTACAGGGCACATTAGTAGTATTTTTCGCTGTTCTTTCGCTCTGGATGGCCTGAGTGACTACAGGGCACATTAGTAGTATTTTTCGCTGTTCTTTCGCTCCGCATGGCCGGAATGACTACAGGGCACATTAGTAGTATTTTTCGCTGTTCTTTCGCTCTGGATTGCCGGATTGACTAAACGGCACATTAGTAGTATTTTTCGCTGTTCTTTCGCTCTGGATTGCCGGATTGACTAAACGGCACATTAGTAGTATTTTTCGCTGTTCTTTCGCTCTGGATGGCCAGAATGACTATAGGGCACATTAGTAGTATTTTTCGCTGTTCTTTCGCTCTGGATGGCCGGAGTGACTACAGGGCACATTAGTAGTACTTTTCGCTGTTCTTTCGTTCTGAATGGCCGGAATGATTTCAGGGCACATTAGCAGTATCTTTCGCTGTTCTTTCGCTCTGGATGACCTGAGTGACTACAGGGCACATTAGTAATATTTTTTGCTGTTCTTTCCCCCTGGATGGCCGGAATGACTACAGGGCACATTAGCAGTATCTTTCGCTGTTCTTTCGCTCTGGATGGCCTGGGTGACTACAGGGCACATTAGTAATATTTTTTGCTGTTCTTTCGCTCTGGATGACCTGAGTGACTACAGGGCACATTAGTAATATTTTTTGCTGTTCTTTCCCTCTGGATGGCCGGAATGACTACAGGGCACATTAGCAGTATCTTTCGCTGTTCTTTCGCTCTGGATGGCCTGGGTGACTACAGGGCACATTAGTAGTATTTTGTGCTGTTCTTTCGCTCTGGATGGCCGGATTGACTAAACGGCACATTAGTAGTATTTTTCGCTGTTCTTTCGCTCTGGATTGCCGGATTGACTAAACGGCACATTAGTAGTATTTTTCGCTGTTCTTTCGCTCTGGATGGCCTGAGTGACTACAGGGCACATTAGTAGTATTTTTCGCTGTTCTTTCGCTCCGCATGGCCGGAATGACTACAGGGCAATTAGTATTTTTCTGCTGTTCTTTCGCTCTGGATTGCCGGATTGACTAAACGGCACATTAGTAGTATTTTTCGCTGTTCTTTCGCTCTGGATTGCCGGATTGACTAAACGGCACATTAGTAGTATTTTTCGCTGTTCTTTTCGCTCTGGATTGCCGGATTGACTAAACGGCACATTAGTAGGATTTTTTCGCTGTTCTTTCGCTCTGGATGGCCAGAATGACTATAGGGCACATTAGTAGTATTTTCGCTGTTCTTTTCGCTCTGGATGGCCGGAGTGACTACAGGCACATTAGTAGTACTTTCGCTGTTCTTTTCGTTCTGATGGCCGGAATGATTTCAGGGGCACATTAGCAGCATCTTTCGCTGTTCTTTCGCTCTGGATGACCGGAATACTACAGGGCACATTAGCAGTATCTTTCGCTGTTCTTTCGCTCTGGATGACCTGAGTACTACAGGGCACATTAGTAATATTTTTTGCTGTTCTTTCCCTCTGGATGGCCGGAATGACTACAGGGCACATTAGCAGTATCTTTCGCTGTTCTTTCGCTCTGGATGGCCGGAGTGACTACAGGGCACATTAGTAGTACTTTCCGCTGTTCTTTCGTTCTGGATGGCCGGAATGATTTCAGGCACATTAGCGCATCTTTCGCTGTTCTTTCGCTCTGGATGACCGGAATGACTACAGGGCACATTAGGCAGTATCTTTCGCTGTCTTTCGCGTCTGGATGGCGTGAGTGACTACAGGGCACATTAGTAATATTTTTTGCGTTCTTTCGCTCTGGATGCCGGAATGACTACAGGGGCACATTAGCAGTATCTTTCGCTGTTCTTTCGCTCTGGATGGCCTGGGTGACTACAGGGCACAATTAGTATATTTTTTGCTGTTCTTTCCCTCTGGATGGCCGGAATGACTACAGGGCACATTAGCAGCATCTTTCGCTGTTCTTTCGCTCTGGATGACCGGAATGACTACAGGGCACATTAGCAGTATCTTTCGCTGTTCTTTCGCTCTGGATGACCTGAGTGACCTACAGGGCACATTAGTATATGTTTGCTGTTCTTTCCCTCTGGATGGCCGGAATGACTACAGGGCACAGTAGCAGTAGCTTTCGCTGTCTTTTCGCTCTGGATGGCCGGAGTGACTACAGGCACAGTAGTAGTACTTTTCGCTGTTCTTTCGTTCTGGATGGCCGGAATGATTTCAGGGCACATTAGCAGCATCTTTCGCTGTTCTTTCGCTCTGGATGCCGGAATGACTACAGGGCACATTAGCAGTATCTTTCGCTGTTCTTTCGCTCTGGAGGGCGTGAGTGACTACAGGGGCACATTAGTAATATTTTTGCTGTTCTTTCGCTCTGGATGCCGGAATGACTACAGGGCACATTAGCAGTATCTTTCGTCTGTCTTTCGCCTCTGGATGGCCTGGGTGACTACAGGGCACATTAGTAATATTTTTTGCTGTTCTTTCGCTCTGGATGGCCGGAATGACTACAGGGCACATTAGCAGTATCTTGCGCTGTTCTTTCGCTCTGGATGGCCGGAGTGACTACAGGGCACATTAGTAGTATTTTTCGCTGTTCTTTCGCTCTGGATGGCCTGAGTGACTACAGGCACATTAGTAATATTTTTTGCTGTTCTTTCGCTCTGGATGGCCGGAATGACTACAGGGCACATTAGCAGTATCTTCGCTGTTCTTTCGCTGTTCTTTCGCTCTGGGTGGCCTGAGTGACTACAGGGCACATTAGTACAATTTTTGCTGTTCTTTCGCTCTGGATGGCCGGAATGACTACAGGGCACATTAGCAGTATCTTTCGCTGTTCTTTCGCTCTGGATGGCCGGAGTGACTACAGGGCACATTAGTAGTATTTTTCGCTGTTCTTTCGCTCTGGATGGCCGGAATGACTACAGGGCACATTAGCAGTATCTTTCGCTATTCTTTCGCTCTGGATGGCCGAAGTGACTACAGGGCACATTAGTAGTATTTTTCGCTGTTCTTTCGCTCTGGATGGCCTGAGTGACTACAGGGCACATTAGTAATATTTTTTGCTGTTCTTTCGCTCTGGATGGCCGGAGTGACTACAGGGCACATTAGTAGTATTTTTCGCTGTTCTTTCGCTCTGGATGGCCTGAGTGACTACAGGCACATTAGTAATATTTTTTGCTGTTCTTTCGCTCTGGATGGCCGGAGTGTCTACAGGGCACATTAGTAGTATTTTTCGCTGTTCTTTCGCTCTGGACGGCCGGAACGACTACAGGGCACATTAGTAGTATTTTTCGTTGTTCTTTCGCTCTGGATGGCCAGAGATGACTGCATGGTACCTTCGGAGTAGTTTTCGCTGTTCTTTCACTCCGGCTGGCCGGAATGACTGCGTGGCAACGTCGGAGTATTTTTTGCTGTTATATCGCTCCGACTTCCCGGAATGTCGGGGTGGTACCTGTGGATTATTTTACAGCGAAAGCTGTTATGAGATGACAACAAGGGCCGTTTTGGCGCCGTAGTTGTCCGCCGTCGCCGCCGCCACCGCCGGTGTCCATAACCACTATCGCGCGAAAAAAAGAAAAAAAACGAAATGGATGGAACGAAGTTCGAACCTGGGCCCTCTTCGTGAGTGCCCAGTATTCTACCTCAGAGCCATGCCGGTGCTTGAAACTGATTTACAAAAAGACCCTATACATGCATTTTGTCAGGAAGGAACACCATTAACATATGTAATGTAGCGTGGTAGAAGAGTAAAATACGAACCAGGCGTCACACAACGCGAATTCTGTAACCAGGCGTCACACAATTCAAACTGCGCAACGAGTGGGTTGTTGAATGCTTCCAACCCATTACAAAGGGCTCAGCCATAATTCTTCATCGCACGTGGGAGTCGCCCACTGCGTGCTAGGGCGCGTCCCGCAGGACCTCATTAAAGTTATTTCAATCAATCAATCAGCCACAGCATCAACAAAGTGCACATGATGCCTTACAGGTGTTTAGCTGGTACCACGGTTCTCCGCAGAATGACGAAAAATTGCATAGTGGCTGCTTCCCGACTTCAACAAATTATGATTTATAGCGTAGTGGGTTCCTCGGAAGTGAACTTCTGTTGGCTGCCATGGAAGCGCATAAAGCTCCCATGATCCATTTCCACGGGGTCTTAATAAAAGTTTATTCCCTCTTTCTCTCTCTTTCTCACGTTAACGTATGTTGTAAAGCGTGGTGGAAGAGTTAAAAAACGACCGGGCGTCACACAATGCGAATTACGTAACTAGGGGTCGTTTAAAGCTTCCAACCCATTATAAAGGGCTCAGCCATAATTCTTCATCGTCATCAGCCGTGGCATCAACAAAGTGCACATAATGCCTGACAGATGGCACCTCGCTTCTCCGCAGAATGACGAATAATGTCGTGGTGGGTGCTTCCCAACTCCACAAAAATTATCATTTGTGGCGTAGTGGGTACGTTGCTAGTGTACTTGTATTAGCAGCCACAAGACACTTTGAAACGGGCTCTAGAAATGCCACTCTTCAGCTTTCGCTGCGAAAGCGCATTTTCGCTTTTCTTTTGCTCCGGCTGGCCGGAATGACTGCGTGGCACCTTCGGAGTAGTTTTCGCTGTTGTTTCCCTCCGGCTGGCAGGAGTGACTGCGTGGCACCTTGGGAATATTTTTCGCTGTTCTTTCTCTCCGGTTGGCCGCAATGACTACATGGTGCCTCCGTAGTATTTTTACTTGTTCTTTCGCTCCGGCTGGCCGGAATGCCTACATGGCACCTTCGTAGTATTTTGCGCTGTTGTTTCGTTGCTGGCTGGTATGACTACATGGCGACTTCGGAGCATCTTTGGCTGTTCTTTCGCTCCGGCTGGCCGCAATGAATGAGTGGCGCCTTCGTAGTATTTGTCGTTGTTCTTTCGCTCCGGCTGGCCTCAATGACTGCGTGGCACCTTCGGAGTATTTTTTGCTGATCTTTCGTTTCGGCTGGCCGCAATGACTACATGGCACCTTCGTAGTATTTTTCGCTGGAATGACTACTTGGCAACTTCGCAGTATTTTTCGCTGTTCTTTCATTCCGGCTACCCGGAGCGACTGCGGAGTACCTTTGAAATATTTCCGTTGTTCTTTCGCTCCGGCTGGCCGCAATGACTACATGGCGCCTTCGTAGTAATTTTCGCTCTTCTTTAGCTCGGGCTGGCAGCAATGACTACATGGCACCTTTGGAGTATTTTTTCCTGCTCTTTCGCTCCGGCTGGCCACATGACTGCGTGGCGCCTCCTCAGTATGTTTCGCTGTTTTTTTCGCTCCGGTTGGCCAGGATGACTACGTGGCAACTTCGGAGTATTTTTCGCTGTTCTTTCATTCCGGCTACCCGAAGCGACTGCGAAGCACAGTTGGAATATTTTTCGTTGTTCTTTCGCTCCGGCTGGCCGCAATGATTGAGTGGCGCCTTCGGGGTATTTTTTGCTGTTCTTTCGCTTCGTCGGCGCTCTTCTTCCTCACGCTGCCGAGCCAGACGTGCTTCAATCGCACGCTCTCGGGCAGCCGTGTCAACGGGTCGCGCTCCGCCAAAAATGGACCCCGGGGCATTAGGTGCAAGCTTGGTGGCCTTCGGCACAGCAGCGCCCTCCTCATTCGCTTCCATGGGTACCGAGCGGGGCTTGAGCTGCAGCCTCTTGCGCTCCCAGGGCGCAGAATCTTGATCGCCGTCGTCCCGGTTACTGGCGCTGACGTAGTCCGGAGTGGCCCCGGAAACAAACGCCACCGAAGGGGACGGGGGCGGATGTGTTTCTTCGTCGTCACCCAGCGGCAGGCCGCATTCTGCGGTAGGGACCAGCAAAAGGTCCGAGGCGTTCTCGTTCTATGGGGGGTCTACGACCAAGGCCTCCTTGGTCTGACCGCTGGCGTCTTCATCTTTTCTTCCGCCGAAAACCTCGGCCTCGCGCTCTCCTTGAACCTGTGCCGGCGAGACCTTCTGTCGAGCACCAAGCGCCTCCCATCGTCCCTCGGCCACTCTCGGGACCCGCACTCCTTTTGCCTCCAAGTAGGCTGTGGTCATCTCGTCCAGCCGTTGGAGCGCCTCGAGAACCTGTTGCATCACCGTGTCCATCTTGCTGGCAGCGGACGGCTAAGTCCCCGTTGGGCGCCAGATGAAGTGTTCGCGCTATCGTGCTGCCAAGGAAGTGATGCTGGCAGGCTGAACTCAAAAATAAACATTTAACAACGCTAACAAAACTATGCGCAAACTACACGGTACAATAAAGTGGAAACACGCACTCGCCCCTGACCTTGGCCTCGGCAGGGCACACCCCTCCCGTGCAAACAGCGGTCCGTCACCGATTGTCCGGGCCACGCCATGGCTGCCGCTTTTATAAAGCCCGTGAGTGGGCCACGCGCATCACTGGTGCGCAGCACGTGTCACACCAGCCTCGCGATGGGCGAGATTCCTACGATGTTTACTTGAGCAGATTTTCCAGCTACAGTTCTTTGCCCAAGTAGTAATCGCACTAATAATACGAAGTGCGTGTGAAGCGCTAGGACTCAAAGCAAATATTCTGCGAAGTATGAACTGAAGTGCAATGCAAAACAAAGGGAGGAAAAGACAATTTCTAGAGCCTTGTAAACCAATCCCACGATATGACTGTAGGCACGGCGCAGTAAAACTGTCCAGATTATTTTTACAGTGGTGGTATTTTAGGGCTTGACAGTTTAGCGTCCGCATGTTACGCTTCGGTTCCTAGATACACCAATAGAAGGCGTAACTAGCTCAATTGCGAACGAAGCGGCATTTCTAGGTGGCCTTGGCAACGAGAGGCACACTCGAGTGGCGATGGCCAATGCGAGGCCACGCTGGATGCAAGGAGGAGAGGCGCTGTGGAGACGAGGCGATCGGCTATGGGTGTCAGAGCGGGGCTTTATGTCCTCATACTTAGACGCAGCGAGTGATGGAAAGGAAAATGATAGGTGGAACCTTAAAAAACAGCAAGAGAGCAGAGTGGGTCAGGGAACAAACGGGGGTTCAGGATATCATAGTTGAAATCAAGAAGAAGAAATTGATATGGGCCGGGCACGTAACACGTCGGCAGGATAACCGGTGGTCATTAAAGGTAACTGACTGGGTTCCAAGAGATGGCAAACGCGTGAGGGGGAGACAGAAAGTAAGGTGTGTAGATGAAATTAAGAAGTTTGTAGGTATAACGTGGCAGCATAAAGCACAGGACCGGTTTTATTGGCGGAACATGGGAGAGGCCTTTACCCTGTAGTGGGCGTAGACAGGCTGATGATGATGACTTAGATCGCTTCAGCGCTCACAAAAACAACGAAGGCCGGAGGAAGTGCGCACAGTACTCGCTGTCTTGCGTGTGAACTTCTTTCGTCCATGGTCGTTTTTGTGAGCGGTGCAGAGTGCTAAGTACATATCCATACCAACTAGCTCAGTTTTTCATTCTAAATCCGGTTATGTGCGCCGTGCCCTTTCCGCAGATGGCAAGACGTCCGAGGAAGAAGCTGCCAGCGAGAGTTGGCACGAGAGCGCTCCGTTGTTTGGATAGCTTTCACTGCGTGGAACTGGCGTTAGTTTTTTGAGCTACTGGTTTTCTTTAACGTTCAACTTAATCTAAGTACTCGGGTGTCTTCGCATCTTGGCTCCATTGTAATACGGCCACCGTGGCAGGAAATCGAGGCTGAGTCTCCAGTCAGGCTTATCAGTCTTACACTTTAACTGCTGAACTGTAGGTGATAAACAGGGATAGTACCTACTGCATAAACAAGCACAGCTTCTAGAAGTGCTTGTTTTGGCCATCCAGTACACATTTTAGTTGACATCCATAAAGAAATCTATCCAGCTGTGAAGAACAGTTCAGCCTTAAGCGCACTCCTTGTATGCATGTCGAGAAAATTTATGCGTTCAAACGAAGACATGCGCGCAAGCTGAATTGGTGGAGCTGGATGTCAACCTCTCAATGGTTAAGAAATGAAGGTTATGTGTCGTACACGTATTGGTGTTATCATGGGTTATGAATTGTAACACATTTATCCTGTGAAACAGAATCACAAGTATGTGTTCTCCCTGTTCATTTCCGAAGCTCCTGCTTGAGTTTTAGATCTTGGAGTGTCGTTATACATAAGATTTATGTATGTTTTCACTACGTAACCAGCCGTTCTATTTCCTAGGTTTGCTTCGCGACAGTGTTGTACAGACATTTACTTTATAGGCTGCTCAGATACGTATATGATGGCATGATGTATACAAATTTATAATGCTAATGTAGTCACAGAAAACAGAACTAGGTGTGCTGAAGCGTAAATTGTATACATTTATGCCATATGATAAATACGCATAAGCACACGTGAATCATTGCTAGGATTTTAAGCCCCAAAACCACGGTATAATTACGACCGATGCCGTAGTGCAGCACTCCGGAAATTTCGACTCTTTGGGTTACATTAACGTGCACCTAAATATAAGAACAGGGGCCCATGGCATTTCGCCTCCATTGAAATGTGGCCGCCGCGGCTGCGATTTGATTCTGCGACCTTCGGATCAGCAGTCAATCGTAACGGCGAGTTGAGCCCACTCTGGCTTATAATGAATACGTAAAAATACTTAACACGTGTTTTTCGGCAATGGTGCTAAATAATTTTACAATTTGTTGTTTTTTTTTGCTGTACATAATTCAAAAGATCCCTTCGAACAGGCACAATTGCAGGCACAACATAGACCATAGGCCGACCTGTACAATAGACCAAAGCCTTCGAAAACTTCAGATGATCTTGTTTCGCGAGTTGCGTGCACTTAGCAACATTTTAAATTCTAAGCAAAGTGAACTTTCAATAAAAACGCTGCCAGCATGCTTTTTAAATCGTCACGGAAGCCGAACAAGATGCCAGAAAAGCCGTCCTTCCTGTATCTCGTCTGATGTGTCTACGCAGAGATCTTGTGCTGATTTTCAGCATTATTGTCCTGCATATCATAACGTCGCAGACAGCTAATGCCTGCATATGACCATCAGAAGCGACGCATCACAGGCATCAGGTTCGACATGGCGTGCTGTAGTAGATGTATAGACCTTCCCCGTGCTTGCAGGCAGTACTCAGTACTCTCTAGATCAGTTATCCTGCCATGGCGTGGTTGTTTTAGATGCGAAGTATCTTAAGGCGGAGCTCAATCCGGTGGTGGTGGTGGTGGTGGTGGTGGTGTGCGGCGTGACCACCTTTACTGCGCATGCGCATACCCTCTCCACACACCTCCTCTACACTCACCCTCTCCCCTCTCCACTTTCCCTCTCCCCGTCCCATCTCCACTTTCCCTCTCCCCTCCCCCTTTCCACTCTTCCTCTGAAACGCGGCTAGACATGCCGAAATTCTCCTGCGCAACGCCGCGATGAGCTCGAGCGCATGCGCGTTCCCTCCGCTTCTCTCTCCTCTCCCACGCTGCCCCCCTCTCGCCCGCCTATCGACCGCGTTCCCCGCTCACCCTGTGCGAATTAACGGCCAGGCTAGATGGAAGATACGACGCGCGTAGCGTCCCTCTTCGCGTTCCACGACGCGAGGTCGGTAGCATGCCCAACGAACGCCAACGGAACGCGATCGTGCAAGTGCTCCGGCTTCGCATCGCCTCATGGTCCCCTTTAGCGGGAGATGGTGTATTTAAAATATAGAAGTATATAACCATCAGATATTGAGACTCATATTGTGTGAACAAAAAGCTTGAAAAAGCTAACATAGCGAAAAGACAAACTGTTTATATATATACCCCGCTTCAAGAACTCTTCGTCGCCAAGCGCCCCATTTCGCTATTCGAGATGGTCTCCTCTACCGGCGGTAGCTTTGTTATTACGGTATGACAAAACTACACTCATAAACATGCGAGAATGTTGTTACGCTCATTGTATTGAAGTAGTGAGAGCAACGTTAAATGTACCGAAACCATTCAGGGGAAACACCTGTAACCTTGTTTCTACAAGGCGACTTTCTCGAAATTCCATATTTCCGCAATGTTAGTTTCACTTGCGTATAACCTAAACAGCAGGACTACCACAATGTTTCCTGTGTTTCAAGCGTTTGTTGTGAATGGTGCTTTTAAGGGATGAAAGCGCACTTCTGTAGAATGTTATCTTGGCTAGACTGTAGCTCCTGGTCTACTTCATAACTCTTACATATACGTGCCGTCTACGGCATGCAAAGAATTATTTTCACATACAGAATTATTCAAACGTTTAAGAAAAAAACATGGTTGATCCCTACGTCATAGGAATCGGTATAACACGAAAGTGAAACGTGTCCTCGCAGAATTACTTGAATTTTTTATTGTACGTTGATATACGAGACCTTCCACAGTGTCTATGAGTGTTTGGCAGCTATAGCACCATTGTTGTGGACGCATCCATGTTGATGCCTGGTGGCACATCTCCATCCCGACGACTACGTGAACATGGCGCAACCTTTGTGGTAGCTGTAGCATTTAACATACACCTGGACACAGCATATGGTGATTACCGCGCAAGAATGGCTTCAACATGCATATAATTAACACTAACTCGGCATGCAGTCTTTCAAAACATTGTTATTTGAGGAGAGAAACGGAAAATGTTCGCTCCCTAGTAGTCGGTGCCCAGTGCACTCGAAGCTGTAGGCGGGGAAGAAACAGTGTTAGTCCTTTTGGAATCGACCCTACGCTGTCGAGGAGGCGTCACAGGCTGATGCGAAAGGCGAATCGCGTAAATGCCTCGTCCACCGAATCGAATCACCGTGGACGCCGCATTTCACCGACCATAGAGTTTTCTTCAATATTGCAGCGAAGCCTCCGCCACGCTGAGACGACCGAAAAGTGTCATTATGCATTACTCCTGGCTTCCGAGATTAGCTGCGGAACGCTCCGTTGCTAGTGTTGCTAGCCCGTTCCATTCGCACGGGGAGAACGTATACAAAGAAAGCGGTGTAATAGCCAGAAGAGCATCGGCTATTGCACGCTGAGGTTCTATACTAAGCTTGGGCTAAGGTCGCAATTCCGCAGAATGTTACATAGTTAACAGAAGGTAACACTCCTGCAGGGCTAGAAACGCGACGGAAAACGCGACGCGCGTCATGTATCCCCTCTATCTGACAGTGATTTCTCATGGTTCGAGCGCGGAACGCGCTGTGACAGCGAGGCAAGCATCGCAGAGCTATTCTTTAAAGGGACCCTAAAACGGTTTTGACGATTTTGTACGAACACATTGGGCCGGTAGAGCAAGTCGTAAGGATCATTTACAGACCGATTTAAGCTATGTGCGTAACCTGTGTAATTTATTACAAGGCTTTAAACTGCAAATCGCCACCGATCACAGCGGCTCAGCTGTGATCCCCGGCCACTTCCAGTGCGTGTTGCGCTGGAAGCGCGACGTCACGCAGGCGGCTGATCTGATTGGATATGTCTAGTCTACGTCACTAGACCTCCTGTGCGCAACGAGCGTCGTCTGCCTGTGTTACAACGTACTGTGTGTTGACGTGAGCTGAGCGACAGTGTTTATCTCGAGGTTTCTTTTCTTCGACAAAATGAATTGCCCTAGCCATGTTGTGTGACAACATATCTAGCAACTGGCGACTTGTAGCTGCGACATCGTGCAATGTTTGTGAGGCATCTGGCGAGCAGAATCCCTTCAGCTCGTCGCTGCAATGAGTGTCGCGCTCTCGCTATCCGTTCAACGCCAAGATCCACGTGTCTGCGGCTGTAACTTCACCCCTGAAGACACAACCACATTGCCAGGGTTTACGCTTATCGGTGGTTATTCTCGAACTCTTTTTGTTTTCCGCATGCTTTTGCAGGTTGTCGCCGTACAGGAGAATAAAATATGATCGACTGGTAGTGTGGCGGCATCTGTCGGACCAAATATTAACCACTCCGCGAGCGGCGTGCTGCCGGGCACACTGGGCCTCCGAGATTGCGCGCAACCTGTCGGCGCGCAATATCGGAGGCGATCGCCGGCGATGCCACCTTGTCTGTGAGTTGAGGGTGCAAGGCAGGGTGAGGAGGAGGGTATATATATAAGTGTCCGTAGTGGCCTTGGTACACAGTGCGTCGCTTAATTTCTGGTGCAATTGATTTAGGGATGCTCTTGCCTAAACGCTGACAAAACTTCAAAAAACCGTTTCAGGGTCCCTTTAAGATGAATCGATGCTATGAGCGAAGCTTAGGCTAAAGCCGCCTCCTCGCAGCGTAAGGCATTGACAAAATTAACTTGTTTTGGAAACGCGCCGAATGGTACCGCCGTAGCAACGGTGCAACGGCACGTGGCCGGAGCTAATCGCGGAATTCATGCATTATTCCAAAATATTTACTCGGACTTAACGCAACAAAAAATATAACAAAATTGCATAGATGTTTCGCTATCTATGCGGGTGTTGGTGCACTGGAACGAGGGCATTATCCCAGGACGTTTATTAACGACACCAGAAGCACATGCGAATAGGAAACGAGGTGTGCGCCACGAGAAAAAGACGACGTCCATTTTGACTATTCCTTACGTTCAAGGTATATCCGACTCTGTTCCAGGAGCCTTGCGGCCGCTGAGCATAGAAACCGTGTTTAAGCCTCATTACACTTTGTTCGCTAAGCCCGAAGATCGCACACCTGGCGAACTATCAAAGCGGATATTGTGACGCTACTTACATCAGCGAAACAGGCAGGAAACGATCAACGAGACTCAAGGAACACAAAGGGGACGTCGCTAATGCCACCCATGTCGCGCGTTCCAAGACAGAGCTCTTCGAACACTGCTGCACAACAGGACATACCTTCGACTTCACCAGTGCGACGAGGTTGGCTCGAGAACAAAGGTGGGGGCAAAGAAAACTCATAGAATCGTGGTTCATCCGTGGTGACCAATCGGCTTGCAACAACAACCGCGGCCCCTACCGGACATTTACAAGGACATAAGTGACTAACAGTGGACTGGGTGACCTCCGCTCAGCTGGTGGCAGTGTATACTGAGGAATGCCACCCGCATATGTAGCATAACGTCTATGTAATTTTGTTATATTGTTGTTGCTTAAGTCGGAGTAAATATTTTAGAACCGTGAACTCACCCTGCTTTTGGAACATTTTTGCCGCCCTGCATTGTTTCACTCTACCGCTCCGAGACGGCGAAACCACCCCACGAACCAAGAGCACTGCGAGAGGAAAGTGTGAGAGACAAAAGGCGTGTTCGTGATGCCTTCTGCATGTGTTACCGTGCGCAGTGGTTAGAGCGTCGGCCACCTATCGTCGTAGGCCGAGAGATCGTGGGTTCGCCTCTCATTTAGGGAACCTTTCTGTACTAGTTTGTTTTTTTTTTGCTTTGCCATCTGATCGTATACGTTTGCTGACGTATTTCTTTGCCGGAAATACGTCATGAAAGGCTTGGTGGACCCGGCATAAAACACTTTCGTGTTGAAATTTTCAGGCTTTTCATAGACCTCCACATTACTGTGAGAATCATGCGATCGCCACAAACAACATCAACGTACGTCCAAGAGCTTGGTGTATAATCAACCCTTAACATCATTTCATTTTGTATGCAGGCACACCAGTAAGTGGCGGAATAGCAGAAGGCCCGGCTCGGGGTTGTGCACACCATCGAGGAAGCGTCCCAAATACAGGTAACCGCTCCATCATTGTTTTCTCTCAAAAGTGACGACCACACCTCAGTAAACATATGGCTGATCCCTCCGTCATTGGAATTGGCATAACACGAAAGTGAAACGTGTCGTCACAGACGTAGTGCTTATTTGTAATCTTATATGAGAGCTTCTACAATGTCTATTGCTGCTTGGCAGCTATAGCACCTTTTCACGTGTATCTCCACATCTCCATCGCGACGACTAACGCCCATGATCGTGATTTAACCGTGGTGTTAGATGAAGGTTTTAGCATATGCGTGGACACAGCGTATCGCGAGTCCAGCGAAAAGATGACATCAACAAGCACATAATAAACACTGATAATCGATATTCACATCTTCAAAGCGTCGTTAATTGAGGAGAGGTACAGCACGATGTGCGCTCACGAGTAATAGGGTAAGCTACGCCTGTGCTCATGCATACACTACCATACTGCACTTCAGCAACGTGGGCGGCAGAGGTTCGCGTCTTGAGCCGCGAACGCGCACAGCGTTCCACGTTCCACTGGCCTCTCTCTCGCTCCACCAAGGCCGACGCAAGTTGACATCATTGTCTTTCTGCAGCGCTTATTACAGCAGTTTTATTAGTCGGTGCTATCGCACTCTAAGCCGTCGGCGGCTAAACACAGTTGGGCGCATGTGGAAGCTGCACTACTCCGTCAACGTGCCGTAACGCCCTAACACGAAGCAAAAGGCAAAGAACGTAACTGCGTCTACGGCGACTCCCCGATGCCAGCGCGGCCAGTATTTTCCCGCTGGTATCCAGACGATTTACCATAGCCTCCGAGATTGCGTACTGGCACGCAATCTCGGAGGCTATGGTTTAACTGCGTCGTCGCCGAAGCGTTCTCTGTCAGCGCTAATAAATTCATACTGCAGTACTTCCCTTCACTGCTCACAGACGGCGGCACCGCCCCGCCCTATCTAACCCCACTAACAGAGAGCACAACTCGAGAGAGAATGTGTGAGAGATGTAAGGCACGTTTGTGGATTTTCATGCGTCTACCTCGGTAGCTTAGTGGGTAGAGCGCCGGGCCCTTATCGTCGTGGAACAAGAGGTCGTAGGCTCAATCGCCGGCGGGGTAGCATTTGTAACGTTAGCTACACTGGCCGACGTGAAGCACTTTCGCGTGGCAGTCCGAGAGCCGTTCTGCGCATGCGCGAGGAGCAGTGACGTCACATGGCGCACCGGAGCCGCCGCCGCGCGCGCTTTGCCGGTCTGCGCATTTCAGAGGTGTGACGTCATAGCCGCGGCAGACGCACTGGCGCCGGCGTGCGCCCAGCTTTCGCCTCCGTTGCGCAGTGGCCGTCTGACGCTGCGCCGGAGCCGCTTTATAGCGCCTATCATTTTTCGCGCATGCGCAGACATATCAGTGGGGGTATACATATAGCGGGGAGGAGGACGAGGAAGAGAAAAACGGAAGGACAGGGAGGTTAGCCAGTTGCCAGAGCGGCAGGCTGGCTTTTGCCAGTGTGGTATAGCTATGGAGAAGGAGAGCACAATTGCTGCTAAGTGGCGCAGAAAAGCGGAGAAGCTTGACAACCAGGAAAGCTAAGAATAATCAGCCGAACCTTAGCTAAGGCTGCGTATATCCTGGCATAGGCGAGCTAAGCCACTACAAACTTTTTTCGTACAAATATTTCTTCCCCATCCGTCAGCGTCCATTTTATCAAGGTCATATCCGTGACTGCAATACGTCACTAAAGTCTTGGTGGACCCCGGCTTGGCTTTACCACTTTCCTGTTTAAAAAATGGACATTGTACATCCCTCCGTCATAGGAATTGATATAACACGAAAGTCAAGCGCGTCATTACAAAAGTAGTTCGATGCACATTGATAATGAGAGCTTGCACAATAACTGCTCCTGTTTGCTGGCTATAGCACCATTTGATGTGGAGGCACCTATGTTGACGCCTGGTGGAGCATCTCCATTGCGACGACTAACGTAAATGATCAGTAATAGTGGTAGCTGAAGCAGTTAACATAAACCCGGAAACTGTGTACGGTGAATCCCGCGCCAAGATGGCTCCAACAAGCACATAATAACACTAGTACTCGACGTGACCTCGTGGAAAGCGTCGTCATTTGAAGAGAGAAACGGCAAGGTCTGCGCCCTCACGTAAATTGGTACCGTACACTTCTGCTCATGCACACACTACCACACAGCGATTCAGTAATGCTAGAGGCAGTCTCGCAGCGTGAGCCGTGGACGCGCGAAGGCGTCCCGATGCCCGTTGGCCTGTCTCACTGCAACAAAGCACTCACTCAATTTCTATTTAAACGAAATGGAGTGTAATACCCCTGTCATACGGGACAACTTAAGGGCACTTTGAGGGAGTGTATTTCGCCGCTAGTGTCATTCGCACGCTGTCACATGGGAAAGTTTAGGGACACTCGCTGCACAGCGCACTTGCCGGCGAGTGCGTTCGCCGAACACGCATCACTGCCACGGAGTTTCTAGCATTGGTAGCAGTTGCTCGAGAATAAATAAGTTATTATCCGAAGCCAAGTTCATCGTATTTTTAAGTATCGTTTTCGTGATTAGGAGTATTCTTATGCATTAAAACATAATATACAACAAAAAACTACTCTGCCATTCTCGCTCTCAGGCAGTTTACAGCCACGACCGCAAAGGACATGCCCAGCACGCGCCGTGCAATGGCTGCAGCCGTCTGTACGTAAACTTTGTTTTAGGGGTGCCTATAGGTGCAACAATTATTACTCAGTACACATTGCCTTAAATAACAAACGTATGCTGTGCTACTCAATTACTCATCGCCATTACCACTACTTGCTCATTTCGATCGTCATATCAACGCTTCGCTCACCGATAAGAAGGTCTTAGCGTGTTCCGGTACGTTGATGATTATTTAGTTTTAATTCGCCCAAAAAGCAACGTTTTGGATGATTATTTAGCTGTTTTAAATTGTGACCCGCAGGACATTGAACTAGTACGCGAAGTGTGCTTGATATGTTTTTAGAAGTGATGAGCCCACTTAGCCTAACGCACGAACTCCCGGTAAATGGCTAAATTAGATTTCTAGATATCCAGTTTAGTTTCAAGGTTGTTGGCGTCTGCTGGTTCTAGGAACCGTGCGCTTACAAACCACATCTGCCTTTCAAGTCCGCCCACTCCAAGCTCGTTAAACGAGCTGGTGCCACGGCGTGCCTCACAAACGCTATTGGCAAATCTTGCCCACACTGTAATTCAGAAAGCGTTCGAACGTCAAGCTGAAAGAGTGCTCAGCGCTGGGTATCCCCAGCCTCTCCTCATTTCGGTCGCACAGAGCCTGCTAAAATATTTCATCATCGTCCGCAAAGCTGTGAAGCCAGCGCACCGCGCAGGCAGACTGTGACTGTCATACCCGATGTGCACTGCTGCTCTCCCACAACTTGAAAAATGTGGCTCACCGGTACGACGTGAAAGTCATTCACGGCACCACACAGGCTCTCTAAGCCCTGCAGAATGACCAACCCGGAGGCAAGGAAGCAGCAGGTCTGTGGCACAAAGCACAGGCGGCCTTTGTTGACTGCACAGAAGGGGTGGTGTACGAAATTCATTTAAACTGCGGAAAAGTGTACGTTGGCCAAACCGGGAGATGCGTCAACGATGAGCTAAGGGAGCATCAGAATAATGTAAAAAATGTGCGTGACGGAAATGATTTTGAAGGTTTCCTAGCCAGCCATTGTATAACCTGTCAGGATTGCGCACCCGAGCTCAATAACTCGTCCGTCATTAGGATGCAAAACGCGAATCACCCGACAAATCATAGGATCAGAACGCATTTCCTATCTGGGGGAGAGATGTGTAAGTGTGCCATCCCTACTACTAGCTGATGAAGGGATGGCGTGCCTACGCATGTGTATGGATGATGTCTGTGTCGGACAGCATAAATACTCGTATATGTGCAATTTTCCCAATAAAGGCTTTTGCAAGTTCAGCGCTCGTCGTCGGTTCTGTGTTTTTTGCGCGGTAGTGGGCCAGAATTATTTAGTAGTGCTTCCACTGGAGCTAGTTCGTATGGCATTGCGAAGTGAAACCATGCGCTGCATAGGCGAACTGAGACGAAAGACATGACACGCGAGACACGCGAGGTCCTTGTGTGTTTCGTGTTCTCGTGTCTTTCATCTCAGTTAACCTATGCAGCGCAGCGTTTCATTTCGCAATGCCAGAAATATGTACCAACAAGCCCAACTCGCCACTTTAACCATTACTATGATTTCAAAAGTACACTCCCCTTACTCGTGTAGCAGCGCGCCGTTAAAGTGGTATTCTGGGGGCGTAAGTGCACTCGCTAAAAATGGCACTAAATTCGCCAGTGTGGCCTGGGTATGAGCCATGGAGCCAGCCTCAGCGGCGCGGAGTAGGGCGTCTCGTAGACAGCGTTGAACGAAGGAACGCAAGTATTGAGGCGCCCTATAGTGCTGAGTAAAGTTTTTCAATTCAATTCAGTTTATTCATGCAATTTTTTTTGCCTAGGTTGAAGGGACTACAGACAGATTAGCTCTGCCTGACTAGAGTCCCTCCACCCATGTAGTACAACGTAAAAATTACAGCGATATTTTTAGGAACACCAAAACACAACAGCAAAATTCAAAGAGTATAAAGAATATCTGGAACATTCGCGTTAAAGTATAACATTGCAATGAACACCAATTACCCGTAGCAAAATACCAAATAAAAAAATGGAAAAACTGCAATCTGGGAGATATTACGTCAAAATGCTAAGTACAATTCAGAATACAAAATACACATTGAACGAAATGACTGATTTTTACACACTTACACAAAAGTAGAAATACACTAAAATAAATATTTCGAATTTATAATATATTTAGAGCACAGTACAAGAGAGAAAGTACATTTTTACGATATTCTTCAGAGTGTTTTCAGTATTATCTTGCTCTAAAGTTCATGAACATAGCTATAGTTTCGGAGTAGATTAGGTATCTGGTATGACAAGGTCTGCTTTACATGGGTTGTCCTGAATAGTGTTAGTCAAAATCTGTGAAAATGTAGATCATAGGGAGCATCGCTTGGGTAGCAATGCTCCATATAACTACCCACGTTGTTTCCAATTTCTTTGCCGATATATATGGTGAGTTTAAGATTGTACAGTCGGTGGACGGTAAGTATGTTAAGCTTGTCAAAAAATGTAGAAGTGTGTTCTCTTGGCTGCAGATTTTCTATTAAGCGTACAACCCTTCTTTGTAAAACTAATAGCCTGTCTAGGTTAGTTTTTGAAGTCGTGCCCCAAATTAAACGAGAGTAATCAAGTTGTGAATCAACTAAAGAGCAATATATCTGGAGCTTCAGCCAGTCTGGAACTAGAGGCCTAAGTTTGTATAAAACAGAAATCAATCTCAATATATTGACATGTATTTTGTCTATTTGCGGTGTCCAGCTCAGGTTCTCATGAAAAAGTAGACCTAAAAATTTAAACAAAGGGACACGTTGAGTGTCGTTATGTTTGTTATGTTGTAAACTTCCCCCTTGTTTTGCTCTTAAATAAAATAAATTTAATTTTACAAACGTTCAGTTGTAGGTGCTTAGAATCTAGCCAGTATGAAAGTGAGGCAAAGCACTGGCTCGCTTTTTTCTGTAGATCTCTTAAACGACTGCCGGAGAAAAACAAGCTGGTATCATCTGCACACATGACTATAGAGGAAGTTTCTGGCACGTGGACGATATCATTTATGTAAATAATAAAAAATTGTGGTCCCAGTATAGAACCCTGTTGCACATCTAGTTTCAATGGTTTTAACTTTGATTTATACCCATGAACAGACGCATACTGTAAACTGTTTGTTAAATAACTACGTATTAACTATAGGGCAACACTTCGAATGCCATAACATGGTAATATTTTAAACAGAATATCATGCTTAACCTAGTCAAATGCTTTGGAAAGTCTAAAAACATTCCCAGGGTGAACTCCTTGCTTCTCTATTTTTCGCAATTTGTTTTTTAATGCTAATAAGGGGCTTTAGCGCTGAGGCTGCCAAAGGTCTTCCTGTCGACGCTCGTTTCAATTCATCACTTCCTCTCTCCAAGACGGTGACTCCACCCCATGCCAGCAAGGTCGCTGCGAAAGGGATATGTTAAAGATATAAGGTTCGTTTGTACAAGGTCATGCAGGAACTTCTGTGGAGTAGTTGGTAAGGCGCCTGACTCCCATCGTCGCTGATCAGGAGGTCCTGGGTACGACATCTAGGACATCGTAATTATCGAAACTTGTACTGTTTTTATTTGTCGTATGCATTTTATTGACGTATTTCCGTGACGGAAATACGTCAGTGAAATATTGGTGCACCCCGGCATAAAACACTTTCGTGTTAATAATTGAGATATATTTAGTTTGAACAACACAGTTTCAGGTCAGCCATGTTGGTGTCAACAGATATCATCACTCGTGCTCATCCATCAAACGCCATTTTCACGCGCAGAAGGGAGACGTGCTCGTGGCGTACTGCACAGACATCGCGTGGAGCCCCTTCTTTCCTCTGTTGTCCGGAGTGGTCACTGAGCTCGGAGGACTTATTTCGCATGGTAAGCATCGCAGAGAGTAAAGGGCTGTCACGTAGCACGGTTCGGAAGTTTGTCAGCTAGGACAGTAGAACTCAATAAAAGTATTATTGCGGGATTGTTCGTATTTTATAGCAAAGTTTGATTTAGCCTGTTTCTAGTCTTTCGTGTTTTCATAATATTGAATCTTGGCGTTACAACCAAACATCGCCATGAAAAACAGGAGACGTCTGAACGTTGATTCACGCTTTGAAGGGAAGAACAACGCGCGGTGGCCCTTGCTGCCTTCATTTGCAGCGGCAACCCTTCGTTGTCTTACTCTGCACCGCGTACAAACGGTCTGCGTGTCACATTCGATGGTTTTAACGTAGTTTGTCATGTGTGTGCGCAATTGTGATGCCCTGCTATGTACAGTCGGTGGACGGCAAGTATGTTAAGCTTGTCAAAAAATGGAGGAGTGTGTTCCCTTGGCTGCAGATTTTCTATGCAGCGTACAGCCCTTCTTTGTAAAACTAATAGCCTGTCTAGGTTAGTTTTTGACACGTATGGCCTGCCTTCCGCCTTGCAGGAGCTGTGGTGGCACGCGAGTACGGCATTCCCTGCATTGTCGGCGCCGCTGGCGCCACTTCGGCCATCAGAACAGGTGAGATAGATATTGCCCAGATACTGCTTTCAGATACTGCTTTCTAAGTATAGACCTTTCCAGCGAGCCGCAAGCCGATTTTCGCCGCCTGGTGACGAGAGTAGCAGGCTTCTGGGCAACGCCCCCTTCGTCTCGGGCTGTTGCTGGAGAGAGTTCACCATTCACGTTGTGTAGTGGCTCTTTAATGCGTGCGTTATTTTGGTGTTATTAATTGAACATTGAAATGTCGTTCAAGAAAAGTCTATCAAAAAGGCATCATTGCGTTGTTTACGGCTGCAATTATAACCAAAAGAAGAGGAACGCAGCAAGAAAAGAGCTCTGCGGCGCGCACAACGTGTTGCAAGCGGAGTGCGGCTGCGACGTGTATTTGCTTCCCGCTGACGCCGATTTGAAAAGACAGTGTGTCGCCGCCGTCAATAGAAAAGGTGTTGTACCCTCGACGTCATCACGTGTATGTTCAGCGCATTTTGTGGACGGCAAGCGCAGCGATCTAAACGCCGTGCCGATGCTTCGCCTCGGAATTCAATAGGTAAAAAATTATGGCAGGGGCTTTCACAGCCCAATCCCGCATGTCGTCCAGCCATTCATTCACCATGTTCGGATGGTCATGGCTCCTGCCATCTGGAACAAAAGTTAGCAGAAGGGCTATTGGTTTCCTCGGATGGGTAACAATTAGCGTGAATATATTTTAAATGCGACGCATTTCTTAGCGAACTTCTGCGACTTTGAGCGTATCTATCTATCTATCTATCTATCTATCTATCTATCTATCTATCTATCTATCTATCTATCTATCTATCTATCTATCTATCTATCTATCTATCTATCTAGCCGCCTACGACTTCGTGCTCTCCTGGCCGTTTCGTTAATCGGATGTATACCAAAATTAGTATGGGATAACATGATCGTATTACGAGCATAAATGACAGGTCATAACATGAAAATCATGACATGCCTGTCATGAACAGTATGATTTACATTCCACGGCCTTGGGGCTCTTGCAGGCGTTCCGTTAATTTAATAAATACCAAAATTGGTATGGTGTGACAAGAGCTCACGACGAACGTAATGACAATCCTAACATGCAAATCATGACACGCATGGCATGTGCAGCATGATATGCATGACATGATCTCGGGCCGCTCGCGGCCGTTTAAATGAATAGATATATACGAAAACTGGTATGACGAGACATTTCTGTATAACAAACATAAATGACCCGTGGTAACATGAGAATTATGACATGCATGTCATGTGCGAGATGATTTACATACCACGCTAGTGGCGCACTCGAGGCCGTTTCGCTAGATTGATATACACCAAAATCGGTATTGCGCGTTGTGACTGTATAAAAAACATGAATAACAGGTGGTAACATGAAAACCATGACATGCATGTCATGTATGTCATGCTTTACATGCCACGCTCATGGGACATTCGCGGCCGTTTAGCTAGCTTTACATGCACCAAAATTGGTATTGCGTGACGCGACTGTATGACGAACGTAAATGAGAGGTGATAGCATGAAAATCATGACATGCAAGTCACGTACGACATGAACTGCTCATGGTGCGCTCGCGGCCGTTTCGCTAGATTGATATGCACCAAAATTGGTATTGCGCGACGCGACTGTATGATAGCCATAAATACCAGGTGGGATCTTAAAAATCATGATATGCATGTCATTTACGGCATGATTTACATGCCACACTCATTGTCCGATCGCGGCCGTTTCGCTAGATTGATATACAACTAAATTTGTACTGCGCGAAGCGACTGTATGAAGAATATAAGTGACAGGTGCTAATATGAAAAGCATGATATGCATGTCATGTATGGCATGATTAACATGCCATACTCATGGTGCACTCGCGGCCATTTCGCTCGTTTGATATACACCAAAATTGGTATTGCGCGATGTGACTGTATGACGAACATAAATGACAGGTCGTAACATGCGAATCATGTTATGCATGTCATGTACGGTATGATTTACATGACACTGTCATGGTGCGCTTCCGGCCATTTTGTTAACTGGATATATGCCAAAACTGGTATGGCATGACACGGGTGCGTGATGAACATAAACAACAGGTCATGCATTGTACACACCAGAATATACGTCTCATTAGCATGGCCTATACCAGATTGTGGATGCATGCGTGCATGGCAAACATGCGATATATGGTGAACTAGATGGCATGGCATGAATGATTTCATTTGGCTCAAAGTCAAACAAGGCGATGTATGCAGCTCTTTCCTGGCTGCTTCGCATTACATCGATTCCCACAGTGCGTGGCATCTGTCGGATTTTTTTTTCACAGGAAGTTGAAAATATTAAAGGCAAGAAGAGCAACGACACCTGCAGGTTTTATTTGTGACCACGTAATGGTAGGTATACACGAGTATTTTCACATTTCGCCCTCACGAACATGCGATCGGCGTGATCGATAACTAAACCCGTGTCAACGAGGTCAGCGCGACAGCTTACCTCCTAAGATACAACGACTGCTCACAACGATAAGTCCACACTAGCATAATGCTTGCACGAAGACAATAGACGGCGATTTTGCTCGATCCGCATCTATACATTTACGATCCGTCTATCGAGATTGCAGACAGTCGTATGCCTACCTTAGGCACTGAGCTCAACTATTGCGATCCGAATTGTAGGAGCCACACGCAATTATTATTTTTGATGGCAACAAAAATATCTGACCGCGGTTCTCGCGGCCTCATGCGACAGCATATCGCGGCGTGTAAGTAGTGATGTTTCTCGATTAGCTTCCACGTTGAAAAACAGGACAAGCACGATGTCAATAAAGTACAGCCACAGCGAACTGTTGTCACGCAAAAGCTGCGAGCGCTCACCTTCAAGTGCAGCGTAATTGCGCTGCAACATTTACTGCAGCTAGGTGAACAATTTTCTGGCAACGGCACGGGTATGTAGCGTTGTAGTAGTAGCATTTGACGAGCAATAAGGGCAATTTCATCGTGCTCGTTGTGAGAATTCTCACTATAACGTTGCCGTGAACATTAACGCGCGGTGACATAAATCAGAATCATGTTGAGGGATCTTACCTCCTAAGTCGACGGGCTCTTTAGACGCACCACCAGCCATCGGAATGTGAACACGGCCTTACAGCGCGCACCCTTTATACACAAATACCACAAATAGCAAAACACTCGATGCCGACCGTCTTGTCAGTGAGGAAAGCTCAGAGAGTCAGAAAAGAACCGAAATAACGTCTCCGCAAAGCTTACACAGAACTAAAACAAAAGTTTGACGACACACGATGCGACGAACGCATGCGTCTCGACGGAAAGACCGGAGAGCAAACAGCCCAAGACGGCGCCGCCGCCAGACGTCGCTAGCGGTGAACTATGGCGGCGTCCAAGAGCGCCTCAGTGGAAAGATTTATATATCGAAGTGCACTGCCTTTTAAACCGTCCAGATCTAAGATAGTGAATAGTCGGCGTTTTTCATATAACACAATGAATAAAGGAACGACAAACAGCAGGGGAGGAGTGTGTGCGGCGTTTGGAGCAGCAGCCATATTTCTTGAACCTATTTGCATGTGAATGAAAAAAATAGAAGTTTTCTTTGTGAGTTACTGCATAATTCTATTATCGCAAAGCGTTAGCTACATGACCTGTGGCCGCACCGGTACAACTCTGACAATGGTGAAATTCCAGCTAAAGAAAAGGGAATCAACAAAGGCAAAGTAGGAACACTACAATGGTTTAGTACTGATATACATTGAATGCGCTACCGAAGACGAGGACAAGACAGAGAGAACACAAGCGCTCTCTCTTAATACTTAGAAAACAAAATTCACTTTAAATACATCGGCATCGATGCACCTGCAGTGTTCAGGAAACCCAACAAATGGGTAGCAACCTAGCCGACCCTAGGCGCCGTCAACCGCTGTTACCCTAGAATGTCAGACACAAAAGTACGTCTGCGAACTACTCCCATGTGGAGAGGTTCTTCAGCGCAGGGCACTCGTGTTCACTTCTCATCCGCGTCACCTAAAAACTACTCGCGCGACTCTATCGCTGTCAGTATTTCGCACTCTGGGCTGAATGTTTTTAGGTTCTGACAGAGTCTTATGTGAAGCAGCCTGACCGCAGCAGAAGTAGGTACTCCGTCATGATGACATACATTCATGACCTCTCTCAATAGTCGCTCAGTGAGTCCGTGTAGTCTTAACGGCGTTTTGTAAGCTGTTAAGTCTACACGCCATCTTTTGCAGCAGGACAACTGTAAGAAATGTGAGCAAATAGCCTATAAAGCGAAGGACATCACAGGGTTGGTCAAGTGTACGAAGCGCGTATGGTACACGAACGACCCCTACCCTGTGGAGACTGCTATGTAGGATACACTGATCGTTGTTTAAAGGGAGTAAACCTGCAGTTGTCACTCCAGAACTGCCAGCCATTTGGCCTTACACTGTATGGGGCGTGGCATGTGCCGTGTTCTGGAGCCTGATTTTGCAGTGCTTTGCCCGCAAGCGTTACAGTAATGCTCGTGCGCGTGAAATCTTTGAAGCCGCTGTCACCTAGGGAGCAGTGCGTTTCGCGCTAGCAGCAAGTCCATGGACCTTACCAATCTTGAGGTGAAACATCTTATCAACCGCAATAATTTTGGCGAAATTTAATCACAGACATATCGAAGTTCTCTCGTAGTCGTTTGGCCATGCGTGGTATCGTTCACTGAGTATATAGTTATGCTCCTTTCTTAAAGCGGCCCTGTGACAGTTTCTCAGCGTGGTCCGAAAGCGCTGTCGAACGGTAGTCGAGGCTCCTGAGAACACGCGAGCCAGACATTAAGGCGCTGCCCGGGGTCTGGAACTGACAATTCTGAAAGCACGCTAGAAATCATTCCCTCTGTAAAATATGTGGTACAAAAAACAGCCAACGCTGACTTAGAAGCTCAAACAGACGTTTATTAGCGTCCGCATGAGCCCAGAACGTAAAAATGGATCCTTAGTTCCTGGTTGAACGCGCTCACGAGCACAGCCGTATGCTGTTTTTCTTCTTCTTGTGGGATGAGCGCGGAAAATCCAACACCCTCTCCTTTCTACAAATGATGCCATATACACATAAAGGAGAAGCTTTTAGCGCAAACTAGGACAGGGACACACAGGGAGGGAACAACCTCTGTATCTATCTGTGTCCCTGTCCTAGTTTGCGCTAAAAGCTTCTCAAAATGAATATGTACCAACTAGCTCGACTTTCAGTCTTACTTCACATAAAGGAGGCTACACCCTTAAGAGGCTTTTGCCTTGTCTATAACTAACACTCTTAGACCTTTGCAAAAATTGTTTTCATGGATCAAAACACCGACACCATGGGGTATTGCTAATGCCCAAACACCCTTATCATGGGGAGTTGCTGTCACTAATCCCGTTAATGGGGATGGCAATCACCGGGCAGATTCCAAGGGCGGACGTATCAGTCCGCCGAAAAGCACCACGACAGCGCGGACAATTTAGAGTTGGTCCTTTCAGTGCGGCAGCGAACGCCGGTTAAGGTCCAACGACCTAGTCAGAGCCAAGAGTTGATAACACAAACAAACTGTATTCTCAGTTAAGGCAGTACAAGCATCACACAAACATGCACACTCGTCTGGTATCAGTTACAACTTCACAATATAACTCAGATCGTGTTAACACAACGGCAACTAAACAAACAGATCAAGCGCTACAAATGCACATTACAACATATTCAGAACAGTTAAAGTCCTGCATATGCAACAACGAATCCAGTCCACAATTCCTGGACGTAACTTGAACGCTTCTCCCCCATGAAACACTCACGCAAACTCCAGCGCTGATCGTCGTTGTTCCATTCCGTCGTCGTTCCCGAATGTTTCTCTTCCAGGAAACACTCGCGTAAGTTGTCATTGCTCACACGGCTTCATCATACGATTCTTCCACATCGACGATCGACTGACCGCAGAAAAAAATGAACACGTCTTCTTTAGCTCATGGAGCCACACTCAACATAACTTCACAACTTAACTCCACAATTCCACATTCGCCAACCCCTCGCCCCATGTGAGCGCGGCGACGTATGCTCACCGGTGGGTCTCATTTCACTGCTGCTAGCGGTTGTTTCCGGGAGTTGGTTGAACTAGAGGACTAGGTTGAACCCCATGGAGTTCCGAACAGTCAGTGTTGCGTGGTAACATGAATTACGGGCTCCAAAAGTTCACCGGGAAGCGAAACTTGAGGTAAATAGTGTTCATATGGGCACCAGTTTTTGAAAATAGGCACATATAGGCCCTTATAGGCATACTGAGCGTGAGGACATACCGTGGCGCCGCCATGCGGAGGCATCCCTGTGACGTGCAAGGTTGGATTGCTCCACCAGTCCTCTCCCGCTCAACCCGCAGCCGCTTTCGTGTCTGCTTTTTCATTAATATTGTTGTACATCACTTCAACGAAATCTGTAAAATACTGCTGGGGCTTCGTCACTGACTGTACGAAATCCTAAATAACTGCTCAGAAAAAAACGTTACGTTCCTCATAATGCCTTAGACAGCACCCTGACTGCTGGCGTCGTCTGCTATGGCCACCGATATGGAACCCACGGGGGCCGAGCACGCTGCTTTTGTAAAAGGTAACCAAACATTTTGCGTCGAATGGGCTTCAGCGCGTGCTTGGGCAAAGAAACATATGTTTGCTGCCAGAAATGCGTGCAATTTAATCTTGTTTTTTTTTAATAATTGGGGTTTAACGTCCCGAAACCACGATGTAATTATAAGACGCGCCGTACAGGGCCCCGGAAATTTCGACCACCTGGGGTTCTTTAACGTGCATCTAAATCTAAGTACACGGGCCTCAAGCATTTTCACCTCCATCGAAAATGCGGCCGCCGCGGACCGGGATTCGATTCCGCGACCTGTGGATCAGCAGTCGAATACCACAACCACTCGACCGCCGTGGCGGGTGAAATGCGTGCAACCATGCGACTTCATTCATTGTAGGTTTACATATGAAAACGGGTCGTGGTTGACACGTGAAGCATGGGCAAATTTACATTCCTGTTTAGTGCAAATAGCTCTATGAAGCACGATGAAAGCGGTTTCTCCGCTTTGTGGGAAGCAATCCAGCATAGATTCATGCAGCCGCAACCTTTCTCATATGATTGGAGACAAACGCAAGAGACCTATATGTACGTGCGCGCCTCATTCAGTGTTGTAGCTAGATATCATTTCACATCAGTTTGTCTGCGGCACGTTTTTAATATCTATCTGTTGCTTCTCATTGGGTTGTCACACGGTGCATTTTCGATCGCCACCGAGCCACATAGGGAAGCAAGTTTTCGACGATTGACTCCGTTATTCAGCTTGCACAAAGAGGCCAATCGCGATCGAAAAATACACTTCCGATCGGGCTCGACTGCGATAGCAAGTTCACCGTGTGCTAGCCGGCCGTTTACTTGCACACTTGAATGACCGTGCTGCAAGGCGTAACTTTCCGTGTTCTAAATGGCAATTTTATGTTGCAGTGAAAATACCAGCGTCCAGCATTAATAAAGCTTCATGGCTAAGCAGCATGACACTTCGCGGCTGCTGTTAGAAGGTGAATCATTGTTTGAAGCTGGCCACGTTTCCACCTGTAGCTTAAAACAACACAGAGAAGAACAGTGGCACTGGCTATAGGCTCATTTTACAGCAATAACCTATAAGCAAGGAACCCCATGAGCTGAAGTCGAGAGTCTGACTGAAACCCGTGTGGTCCGGGAAAAGAGACGAGGACAAATAAAATGGACACAGGAAGGGGGGCAGACTGTGGTGAAAGTCACTGTGGTCGGGGCAGGTAACTTTAAGCAACACTCAAGCAGCACATGCATGACGTAAGAAAGGTTTCACCGAACACGCAGAAGCAACTGGCCACGAAACAGACTGGGATAAGGCAAAGGTAACGGAAAGAGAAAAGAACGGGGCTTCTCGACTTTATCTTGAATCTCTGACAATCCAGACAACGGCGCACACGCTTAATCGTCAAGACGGCAACTTTCCACACATGTCCGCACGTGGACGTCATATTTTAAAACACACATAACCGGACTGTTTGCGCATTTATTTTCACTGTGAACAAAGCTTCCGTGTGGGTGAATATTCATGGACGGAGGTCATTTTAACACCATAGGCTTGAACTGCCTATAGTGCCTGAGGCCTACAAACTATAAAAAAAGACCGGTGACAGCGGCATCATACTCGTGAACAGCAGGGTGGCAGGTAAAAGTGAAAGCTCACGCCTGGCCCCTTCTCTGTGGCACGGAGCAGAAAAAGTACCATGCTGCCGATAACTTTTACTGCGTTTTTCCGGATTGTGTAGCCTTTAGGGGTCCACACACAAGACGTTAGAGCAAAACAACGCGGTTCAAAAGCGAAACCACCGCAAAATCGCGGTTAAAAACAACGCATTCAACCGTCCCCTTCCCTTCGCCAGAGCGAGGCGAGGTCACGTGATCCAACCCTGCACGTCACAGCTATTGCAGCACCCACATTTCCAGTGGTGGGCCTCACGCCCAATAGGCGCGAACGCCAAAAATAGGCATTTATAGGCACTATATAAACATCATGGAAGCCCTCCTTAGCCTGTAATTCATGCTCATATATCAAAGTGGCGGTGGTAGGAGGGTGAAGAACAAAATAGGCATTTGCCTAAAATCCGGTCTCTAGTCATAATAAACCGATTGTGCGTCAGCAATAAAGTCTTAATACCTTGAGACCAACTGTGAAATGTGCGACGTTGGATGTACCTGTACTGCGTGTGGCGTCGTGAGAACAGCCTTTTTTCCCCTTCCAATTGGGAACGCAACTTAATTACCACCTGTATTTCCTTTTATCTCTTTTTGGACCATTTCATAGTGTAGCGTTACAATATTTATGCTTTTCTCTTCTTTGCAGGATCGATGGTTCGGTTGGACGGCTCGATAGGAACACTCCAAGAAGTCGGCATTCATAATACTCATGCGGCCAAGGGACCAGGCATCCTTTGACTTCTCAGGGCATTATTATTCTACGTAGCAGACACGAATGTAGAACGCAATAAACAGTGACACGTTTGTGCTACCCTGAACGTTCCTTTTATACAGAGCGCAAAATTGGCGTGGCGCCATCTTTGCGCCAGCGGTCTTTGTACGATAAGGATAGGGGGAGCAGTTTGTTACAGGCAATTTTGTAAAAAGAAGGTGCAAGCAAGATGAAACATTTTTTTGCTGGCTCTCAGCATCTCCCGTTTATCTTTCCAGCGCCTGTTTCATATTCTAACTTCAACAGCAGGATCTGTCATACACAAATGCGTTAACTGACTCATATTGATCATTCCAATAATTATGAGTATCATTGTTAATTATTTCGTTTTTGCCTTATTTACCACTATAGATCCTAATAATCAGATTGGTAAAATTTAATACTGATACGTTTCCTTATAACACATAATTACGCACGATTTCAGATGATTGTCAGCACAGGCGGTGGTTGAGTAGTTTTCGCCGAGTTCACTGAGCGCTGCTTGTATATACATTGACCAGCAGTCGCAAAACTTTCTGAGGTGCAGTAAAGGCATCTTCAGGGAGGGGCGGTGAATTTGTTGTCATTGCCACCCGAACAGAACACCTCTAAATTTAAAGTTTTACTCATGTTTCCTAGCATAAAAGGAGACCGTGTGGAACTTGCTACGTTCACCGTCGCTTACTTGCTCTGCTATGCGGTGCAAAGTCTAATGTAACGGAACGCGGCATCGTTGCGTTTGTTTCCACGGCAGTCTGAGGCCCAGTCTGCCACGCAATGTTCCTCAATTACAATTAATGCGGGCACAAGTGACCAACAACCGCTGCATCGAGGTAGTAAAGCTAGAAGATGTAATAGTAGCAAACAGCTTGGTAAAATGCTGCGAACGTGCTAATAAGCTTTGTTAATGCTTGTCGATTTGGCAGCCTTGTAACGAAAAAAGCATGACGGGGACGCAAGGGGCACACACCCGAGCGCTGACTCACAGCTGATTTTAATGGCACCAGTGCATGAAATGCATAGCATACACACGCAAACAAAAGAGGTGTTCAACAATCCCGTGCACTTGTTGTGCACTCATTACAACCGCTTACTCATCTCACTATACATATCTAGAAACTGTACTTCTTTCTCGGTCAGTGCTAGTGACGCCATGCTTAGACATGCGCCATCCTGTTTTTCTGTGCCTGCAACTTCGATTATTAATCTAGCCATCTTTACGGATGAGCGACTAAGCACTGTCGTACCTTCAAAGCGAGGAACGCATCCACAATCTCAGCAATACAACCCTAAATGACCGGGAACAGCTGTGTTGACATTATAGTAGTGCTCCTTGAGTCTTTCGTTCAAGCACATGCCATTCTGCCCGATATAAGCTTGACCAAAGGTATATCATAAACTACATTGCGCGTGCATTCTACAAAAGGTCTGCGGTGCTGCGTGGAGCAAGTGACCGCTGGCCCATTTTAACACGAAAGTGTCTCAAGCCGAGGACCACCAAGACTTTAGTAACGTATTCCCGTCACGGATATGACGTTCATAAAATGGACGCTAACGGATCAGAAAGAAAAAAAGCAGTAAGAAAACGTTCCCTGCCGGGAATCGAACCCACGACATCATGGCCGCGACGACAAGCGCCCGAAGCTCTAGCGACAAAGCTACCGAAGCAGATGCATGCCACTCCACAAACGCGCCTTATATCTCTCACACATTCTCTCTCGCACGCTGCTCTCTTTTGGCGGGGCTATGGTTACTGTATACGCTGCTTTTAGGTCGCAGAGTTGCCCATAGATTTGTCTAGCAACTACAGCTATGCGGCGAAGGCGCACTCCGTTTTTGCAGGCGACATGCCTACGGGGTCACCGATCGACATGTTTGGCGTGTCGAAGACCGATGATTAACTTTACTGTGAATGACTAGTGTCAATCCAGTTCGCTGCAGCGGCGCCATCGAGAAATAGAAAAAAAAACATGGCTTATCTCTCTGTCATAGGAATCGTTATAACACGAAAGTGAAACGTGTCTTCACAGACTTAGTTGAGCGTTTGATGTGCATTGTTTCGCCACAAGGGCGAAAGAATTAATGCTATAGAAACAAATTGTAATGTAACGTGAGGAACCGCAAGCAGCTCGAAACTTGCAACGCGCTGCTTGAGCAGAAAGGACGCACGGAAAGAATATACACAGGATGAGCGCGAACTAACAACTGTCACAGCTCCACTAAGGAAAGCGCGCTTCTCAAACACAAAGGAGGGCGCACGAAACGAAAGCACAACTGTGCATATGATGAGCGCGAACTGTCACAGTTTTAACCAATTTGTGTGTGAGCAGCGCACTGTTTTCGCAAAAGCGGCCGCTGCAGTGAGCGAAGTGACCTTCGTGCTCTCGGTTACATCAACGCAAACTTGCGTTGAGAGCACAAGACGTACAAACCATCCCTCATCACGAGATAAGCACGCGCGCATGAGCGACCCCGCCATGTGGAGGCGCGCGCACATCGCAACGCGCGGGGCGACGACCTTTAAAGAAGCCCTGCAACGCTTTTTGAGCTGGGTCAAAAAGCGCTGCCAATCGGTAGTCGAGGCTTCCGAGAACACGCGAGCCAAATATTATAGCGAAGCTAGCGGCCTGGAATTTACAATAAATTCTCAAATTCAGCTGAAAATCGCTCCCTCTTCTCTCGACAAATGATGTAGTAGTCCGCAATATATGACGCGATTGTCGGCAGTTCCACCATTGGCTGATGTTATAATCGCGATAACACCCTCATTATTACCTTCGTTGTCAATTTTGAGTTCAATAGCTAGATAATATGTATGTTTATATTGTGTTATGCCGTTAAAACACCAAACAAGCATTAATATTAGCACTTCCGGTCTCACCGACAGCTCGTCTGCTCGTAGTTGCGTGTTTGCATTTTCTTCATCATGCGCAGTGCCGAAATCGTGAATATTTCTGTGCTTTTGACCATCGCCGGTTGCCGTTGAGAGCGGCAGCCGTTCGAGTGTTGCCTCGTCAGCTGGAAACTGCATCGTCGGCACGTTCTCACGATCGACCGAGGCAGCGGTGCAGGATTTCTCCGATAACAATGCTGGCGCCAGCTAGTTTAGGATACCTGGTTCGCTCTATGGCGAGAGTCCCGTTCGCTGTCTGTTCAGTATGTCATCGAGCCGTACCTCGGCGTATTCTCCCCGTAGGCTCACGTTTCTGAGAAACCGCGACACAGCAACCAGACTTGCATTTTCACGGTAGCTGTAGAGACCCGGGGGATGGGTCCGCGCCGGCCCGATGCCCCACGATCCTTTCTTCTAGTCTTTAGTTCTTTGTTGTCAGCCCGCGCTCGCTGTGCGCCCGCATTCGAAGAGCAAACAGCATCGAGGTGCCGCCACTGGGAGAATGGTGCACGCAGCTTTGCCGTGTTGAATACGATTCAAGCACGAGCAGTGCGACGAGGCGGTGTATCGAAGTGTGGGTCGAAACCCATCTCAGCTGTCATTCGTTCCAAACGCGCACGCAGGTTTGCGTCCATGGTTGGCAGAGTGATGAAAACACTACGGCAGTTCGAGGTGCACACCCAACATTACCAAACCGACTCGCAGTTTTTAAGCACGCGCGATACATGGTGCGATAGGCTCCGCTCGACGACGACCACGCAAGCCGACCGGAAGTGGCGCCACAGACCACGTGGTTGCGCCGAGACGCCAGAGAGAAAAAAATGCCGCCGGCGCTGACGCAACTCTTCGGCGCCTCCTGGCACCTCCGCCCTCCCTCCCTTCACGACCCGCGCAGCTTTCCGCGCGCTCGCGGCGTTGAGTGGAGGCAGAAAGCTGCGGAACGTGATCTCTATAATTTGGTTACACCACTTCGACTTGACGGATTTTAAAAAATTTTGCGGCATATGACTCGTGAAGAGTCAGTCATACGTCAATAATGAGACTATTCCAATATAACTAGGAAAGGTGTTGCAGGGCCCCTTAAAACGCGCCCTTAGAGCCCTTCGCTCCATCTCGCTAGTGATAACGAAAAGACGCTGAAGTGTCACCGATCTCTGAGTACCGCCCATGGCAAACAGTGTTCTTAAATAATTCGCCGTTAGTATGCTTAAGAAAGTGCCGTCTGTGGCCGAGTCGGTTCGCGCTGCGGAGCGAGGGGTCGTAGGTTCGACTCCCTGCGACAGAACTTTTTCTTCTAGTTTTTTTCTTTGCCATCTGTTAGAGTATATTTTACAGCGACATATCCGTGACGGAAATACGTCAGTGGAGTCGTGGTGGATCCCGACATAAAACACTTTCGTGTTAAAATTGGCCCGAGCGTCACCGTCTCCGCAACGCATGGTTGCTAGCGGCGTTTGGAAGACCCATGCGCAACTCTGCTACCTTAAGGTAACATGTACAGTCACTCTAGGCGGGGCGGGGTGGTGCCGCCGTCTGTGAGCGGGAAAATGAAGTAATGTGGCATGACACGTACTAGCGCCGATAGAGAACGATTCGGTGACGACGCATTTAAAGCAAGGCCTCGGAGATTGCGCGCCGACGAGCAATCTCGAAGCTTCCACGTGCACCAACGGTGTTGCTTCGCCGACTGCTTTGAGTGCGATAGCACCGACTAATAGGGAGTTTTAGTATAGCGGAAAACAGCAAACGCGGCGATTTAGCGTTAGCGTTGCGTGCTCCAGATTACGCATGCGCAGAACGTAAACGTAGCCCGAGCTTCAAGTACGTACGCTATTTTCGGAATATAGCGCTCAACGTTAACGCACGCAAGGGATTCCGTATGTAATGTATGTATGGATGGCGGCGCCTGTTGAAACGAGACTTGTCCACATCGAAGCTATCGAGTCGTCGTCTTGCACTTTCATTCATTCGCAAATAATGAGCGTGTTTGATTTAGATTTGAGTAATGATGCTTCGCCAGCCGTATACTGCCGATAAAGCAGCTAGGTTTTCGAGATACACTGTCCATTAGTGGTGCAGAAGGCTTAACAAGCAGGGCTTAATGTCACGAGGGGCCGGGGGGGCGACCCCCCTCCATTCATTAAGGAAGGGCTCGGCCCCCCCTGACAGTCCAACGGTGGCACTGCGGCACCCATTTGAAAAGTGCTGGAGTTGAATTTTTTGGCAGCAGTGCTTTGTGCGGGGAAATTATGCTCTGCAATTTCTCGAATAATGATTTAATCGCGATTACTTGGTTGATGGGGCGTCAACAGAACAGAAGAAAACATGTATCGTCGTACTGCTGAATGCAATTCACCGAGACACTGAACAACACGGGCAACGCCTCCTGAAACCACGAGTCACCACCCTGTTCGACAGAGCTTCTTGGCACAGCATACTGTTTCACGAGGCGCCTGAGCGGGAAGCTACATGCTCGTGAATCAGTGATGGTTCACCTTCTTCAGTTTACCACTCAATTTTCATACTCTTATTTATGCATTACAAGTCAGCTGTAATGCCAAACACGCAAGTATTTTGCCGACTTTATTAGGCAAGTGGTTGTGAAAATAAAATATAGCATTTTCTTGCCTGTCGTTCTGAATCCAGTGAGTCAACTAATGTTATTTACTTTGAGCTAACATATCTTTAAGCCTTTACCTTCTGAGTCATTTTTTGAAAAATCGTTCCCAAAATAATTTTATTTAATGCTTGATTGGACTGACACGTTGAATACACGTCCGAAATACTTGGGGAATCAAACTGTCACGTGGTCGTGACGGTGAAGAAGACTCAAGCAGAACTCGGAAATATGCGACTCTTTCATTTGCCTGAACTTGTGGCCGGGAAACGGAAGGTCAGACTGCGAGCAATGCACACTGTATACTGAGAGCGGCGAACAGAACGTCGGCCGTCGATAATCTGCAGTAAGGCGCGTCGGCATTTATACATGCGGCATCGAACATTCGAGCCTTATCGCTGGCGGCCGTGTTAGTTCCAGAATAATCACCGCTGTTCGCGTTTGCGCGCTCAAGCCTATAAGAAGACTTTAAAATAATCTGGAAGGTTCTCAGCTATTAGGGCGCGGCTTGCGCAAGGCAGCGGTTACGCGCGCAACGCACCAGGTACATAAAAATAACAAAAGAAGCGCGCATGCCGATACATGCATTTTTATATAGCATTCATCAGCCTTTGCTCAGTTCTACATTCAGTTGGCTTCACCGCACTGTGATCATCGCAAACACCTCTTTTAACGCTTAGCCTATAGGCTACATATATAGTAGAATCTCGTTGATACGATTCTGCATAATACGTTTTTCAGCCTAACACGTCTTAGTTCTTATTCCCGGCCAACGTCCCTTGCAAATAATGAATGCTCAAGTGTTTATTACGATCACATTTTTGCCCTAAGTTGGGTAATACAACCGCGAAATAAAGTGAATCTTGACCGGCATATCTCGAAATCCTGCGTCTATTCCTCACCAAAGTGGTAAAGTGGGCATGTTGGTATTCCATGCTTAAGAAGGGTAGGAAAAAGGAATTTGATTTTCTTGGTGTCCGTTTTTGATGCTCACTAATGTTGCTGCTACTTCTGCGCAGCAGATGTGCTCATGGTTTTGCCCTATAAGTAGAGTTGAGATCACAAAATAAACTGTTGAAAGTAGCGCTATGTGTGTGCGTGTGTGTGTCTTCATTGTGTGCTCGTCTTCAGTGCGCTTCTACCCTTCTTAAGTCTATTCTTCGATCTGCGCCTTGCAGAGCCGCTGTGGCCGCAGCAGCGTTGGTCCTGCGGCGAAAAGGTCGCTGCCAGGCGATCTTTTCTTTGAATATATATATATATATATATATATATATATATATATATATATATATACATATACATATACATATATATATATATATATATATATGTGTGTGTGTGTGTGTGTGTGTGTGTGTGTGTGTGTGTGTGTGTGTGTGTGTGTGTGTGTGTGTGTGTGTGTTGCCGCCTTATGAGGCCCCCTCTCCACAGACTGTAGAACTTTAAGCCGCCCCGCCACGGTGGATGGTCCATAGTGGTTATGGCGCTCGACTGCTGACCCGAAGGTCGCGGGATCGAATCCCTGCCGCGGCGGCTGCATTTTCGATGGAGGCGAAAATGTTCGAGGCCCGTGTACGTAGATTTAGGTGCACGTTACAGAACCCCAGGTGGCCGAAATTTCTGGAGTCCTCCACTACGGCGTCCCTCATAATGATATGGTGGTTTTGGGACGTCAAACCGCAGATATCATGTTTAGAAGGTTCGCTCATGTTTGCTGTAGCAGCGCAGAGATGGCGACGCTGTCTTTATTCGCCTGTTTCCAAAATACGCCCAGTACAGCACACTAGATGGCGTCTGATGTACTTGAGTTAGCGCTAGCGGGAATGCTTTCCGCGGTACTGAAAGACCATCAGTTGACACGCAGCGCGTTACGGGTTAGCGTTGAGACGCACGCTAACGCTAACGTAAGCGTTTTCAGCTATACTAAAACTCGCTAATAAAACTGCTGTATCAAGCGCTGCAGAAAGCCAGTCATGTCGATTAACGAACGTCGTGCCTTGGCGGAGCGAGAGCCCAGCGGCACGTGGAATGCCTGCGCGTGTTCGCGGCTCAAAATACGAACATCTGCCTCCCGTGTTGCTGAAGCGCAGTGTGGTAGTGCATGCATGAGCACAGGCGTAGGTTACCCTATTACTCGGGAGCGCACACCGTGCCTCTTCTCTCCTTATTTGACGACACTTTGAAGAATTGCATGTCGTGTGCCAGTGTTTATTATGTGCTTGTTGACGTCATCTTTGCGCGGAATTCACAATAGGCTGTGTCCAAGTCTATGAAAAAACATCAGCTACTACAACGGCCTTAATCGTCGCAATGGAGATATGCCACTACGCCTCAACGTGGGTGCATCCACGTCAAACGGTGCTATAAGCGCCAAACTCCAATCGACGTTGCACAAGCTCTCATGTATCACTACACAATAAGCACTACGTCTGGGAAGACGTTTCACTTTCGTGTTATACCTATTCCTATTGGTGAGGAATCAGCCCCCTTCTTTTTCTTCCTTGATTTACGCGTCCACACAGAACCTGAAGGCGCTCAGGAGCAGAAAACTCCGCCTGTACTACTACCCTGCTGTACTATACTCGCAGCCGAAAATGTGGACGCACTGTGGAGACGATGCCTAGAGCAGCGGCCGCTTATTTCGCCACGGTCCACGCGCTGGTTGTTGCGCTCGAAGCACGTTTGCGAGCGCTGCAGCACGGTAACGCACGAGGGCACTAACGTGGTAATATTTCTCCAGTTTTCATTAAACGCCGCACAGTATCACTACGCAACATGTACGTTTCCTTCCACAAAAAAGTGGATCGGTCGTTTTCGAATGCCCTCTACAACTTGACGAAACGCACTTGCCCCTAAAGTGCATATCAGAATGTTGCATTATTCATCTTAGTTAATTAACAAACTAAGCGATATATAAAAATACACTAACGAGAGCCACGTGACGGTCAACCATGTCGTTGGCTTTATTCAGTTGAGTTTAATCACTTCTTTGTAAATATTTGGTTCAAGTTTCATGAAACACCCTCTATCAACATGATACAGGCGGTACCCCTAAGAACTATGACAATAGAGCATGATGTATCGTCAACTTAGATGTGAAGGTCAGACTATAGAAAACTGAGTGCCTGTGGAAAATAGCATGAAAGGGCGCGTGGGGACGCTCATGAGATAAATGGGGTACTTGATATTATGTTTATCAAATCCCCTTCCTAACACCTTTGTGAGTTTTTAGAGCGCAGCTCTTAGGTGCCCGTTCATGCGTTGCGCGGCGTCGCCGTCGGCGTCGGTGGCATAACAATTTAGAGCGAACGAGGGCGAACGCGGAGTCTGTCGATATCACGAGCCACTGGAATCTAACCTCGCCTTCTTCCTCCGTCACGCACGCTGCCCCTCGGTCGCACCTCGCGGGCATGCAGGGCTGGCACGTGCACTGCGGCTGGCTTCACTTGTCGTAACGGGGCTTTCAGCCTTTCGCTGGGTTCTAGAAGCCTGCAGTAAGCAGAGTGGTGTGCGTAGCACTCGAGCGCTGGCAGTATCTGTGGCAATATGTAACGTAACAATATGCAACAGTTGTAGCAATGTCACATTGCTACAACTGCGGATAGCGAAAACCTAAAACACAGTTGGCGTTGCCCCAACACGAAGCTGCGCTCAGAATTCGCATTAGGCAGTATCGTAATTGTGGGGGAATTTTTTCTTATAATTTCCATTGTTACGATGAAAACACAGTTTCGCTATTTTACTAAATCGTAAGTAGAGTTTTTTAGTTATGGTATACTCTAGGCACTCTCCCAAATTAGTTTACCTTTGTCCTGAACATCGCCTTGACATAACAGTAAACTCATATGAAATGTATATATGTAAATAGTAGCAATGACATAGACAGTTAAAAAGTGTGAATAAAGCAGAGAAGGAGTTGAGGAGCATGTTACAAAGGACATAATGCAGCAAACAGACGAGAAAAACCTATACAGAAGCCCAGGTAATGTGTGGGATGCGAACGGACAGCATAGACAGGACTCGTGCTAACAATCAAATTATCATTAAAAGAATAATTTAGCAGGAAGAAGAAAGATGCACTAGGCCAAAATATCTTCTGTAACGTAAATGCTTGTTCTATTACATCTAGAATCGGCACTGGTGGTGCGGCCGTTGGGAGAATCTCGTTTGTATATACGTGAATCTCATCGTATATAAGTATTAATGAGAACTGACTAAGTTCTGTCTGTTCTCATTAATATTGTGTCTAACAAAGAAAAACGAGCCCTTAAAATTAATCTTCCTTTCCATCGTGTATAACTGAAGCTTACATGCACGATATCTTTCAAATCACAGGTGTGTGAAAGCAGCGACACGCAAAGCAAACCCATTGCATTTTTGAGACTGCAACGAATCTCAACGCGAGACAAACTTGACAACGACACTATAGCGTTACCAGAATTTGAGCGGAAGGCGCTTCACACATCGCAGTACGCAACAAGGTGCCGTCGCTACGAACAAATGTTATCACACCCACACGACGGAAAACAACAAAAATCGAGGAGACAAGATCGAGGAAACAAAAGGTCGGCTGCGCGTAGACGTTCGCGCGCTTGTTTTTGTCGAGGCGACTTCATAGCCACCACGTGACTGCTCCACCAATGGGGAAGCGTATACCTAATCGTCTGTGCTCGCAGCACTCTTAAAAAAAATGGAGTGACCCTCTCTCCTTTAAGGGAGGAACGGCGATGTCCCCAATGTTCGTCTTCAAATGGAGAAACCGTTCCTCCCTTTTCAATGGAGAAACCGTCAAAGTCAAGATGGCTGACGCCAAGCCAGTGAAGCGAGCAATAGATTTAGGCCTAGCGAGCGCATCGATTCTCGACTGATAAAGAGTATGCGGCACTGGCAGTCATAAAAAACGGTCCCGCTGAGCCTAATGTCGAACGCTATGACAATAAAATCAAGCAGACAAACTTGTAGTGATGAAAACCTCGCGAAACGGAACGACGGAACTCGTACGTTTCGCTCGGCCAGCGAGACGGCGTTCACTTTAAAAGATACGGATACTGCAAAGGGGCTCTCACCCGGAGACTGTACGTTAGGCTTGCTCTCTTTATTTGTCGAAGCGTCACACGGTGTAGCGACGTTATCCACGCGTTTGTGCCTCCAAAATGTACATTCTGTCGCATCAAAACAATCCCGGCGCAGCAGAGCATAGTTTCGATAGATAGATGTTCAACTTCATATAAGTAGGTGGAGCTATGAGAGCGCCGCGGCCGCGAAGTAGGTGGTAGCTGGCGCCATCTAGAGGCATTAAACAATACTAAAAAAAAAGTTGTTTCTGACTGAGGCGGCGTACGCTGATACTGCACACGGCATTTCGGGGAGGTAGGCCCATTCATGGATTACTCAAGGACACCGGAAAGTTGATACGCACACGTTCACTAGGCATACACATAGTACGCACATTCAATTCAATACATACACAATTCATTCGCATGTATAAAACCTACAACACAAACAATTCACTACAGACGCATACGTACAGACGTTTACACATAATCACCGAATTACAGTGGACCATGGTGGCACCAAGATGCGTCATTTTTCTTCAACTCTTTACTAGGGGTGTGCGAATATTCGAAAGTTTCGAATATTCGTCGAATATTACATTTGAAATATTCGTATTCGATTCGAAAATCGTGTATTCGAAAAGTTTCGAATATTCGAAAACTTCGAATATGCGAAAAATTCGAATATGCGATTCGATTATCATGCATAAAATAACTCGTCTTCCACATTTCTGCTGCGTTCGTATCGCTAAAAACGTTGCCGAGAGGAGCGATAAACAGGGTAAGTACACGGAGGCACGATATCTGCCTGCGACGAGCGCCCCAATACGTATGATTCATTGCTGGTGCATCTCCGACGTGCAGCGCTGTTGGCGATCATGTAACCGTACATTTTCAATATTATGCGGCCGTAACGTGCCGCACTACCACTCGTTCACTATGCGGGACCACTTCTGAAGAAAGACAGTGACCCACGTGACTGGTGGCGGACTGTAGGCACCTTCAGCTGCCCCAGTCTGGCAAACCTTTGCCCCATGTAACTCCCTATACCAGCCACTTCTGTTCCAAGCGAGCGTGCCTTTTCAGTGGCGAGAGGGGTGGGGGGTGTTGTCTCTGTTACAAGGGAGCGCCTGCTGCCTGATCATGTGGAGCAACTCATATTTCTTCATCTTTAAAAGGCGCGAAAAAATCCACAACGGACAGGTAGGAAGGAGACAGGACGACGCGCTACTAGCAACTGAAGCTTTAATCAAAGCGAAAGAATATATACACACACATTACAAAAAACAAGAAAAAGAACCAGACCACCGCAGAATGAATATGCATATAAAAGATAAAACACAAGGCACGTTTTTTGTCACCAGCTTAAGTTATATCAAGGTAATCTACCTCTCGGCTTGATAGCGCAACGGACAGACAGCTTATACAAGCTGTCCGTGGACAGCTTGTATAACAGCTTATGGACAGCTTATGGACAGCTTATACAAATTGTGGAAGCCGCCTATATTTCTAAATCGGGTGCTTCTTGTATAAGCTGTCCGTCCGTTGCGCTATCAAGCCGAGAGGTAGATTACCTTGATATAACTTAAGCTGGTGACAAAAAACGTGCCTTGTGTTTTATCTTTTATATGCATATTCATTCTGCGGTGGTCTGGTTCTTTTTCTTGTTTTTTGTAATGTGTGTGTATATCTTCTTTCGCTCTGATTAAAGCTTCAGTTGCTAGTAGCGCGTCGTCCTGTCTCCTTTCTACCTGTCCGTTGTGGTTTTTTTCGCGCCTTTTAAAGATGAACTTCAACCAACTCGCCCAACTGTCCCTGCTAGTTCATATTTCTTCATGATAACATGTAGTTATTACTTTCATAGTGCCGTGATATTTGCTTTGTGTTGTGATGTACATTGTGCTAGCCTGGACATTGTGTTCTGGAGATAGCAGTGTATGTTGTGTTGCCAGTCAGGCTGTTAATGTTTTTTTTCTTCAAATAGCTACATGTTAAATAAAATATTCTTACTGTGGAGGCATTTTTTCCTTTGATATTCGATATTCGATTCGATATTCGAAGGTGAATATTCGTATTCGATTCGTATTCGAAAAATTTGATATTCGCACACCCCTACTCTTTACGATTTCATGGCTGCGTCACAATATACGCCGACATTATTAAATAGTAGCTATGGCTTAGCCAAGCGCACCAGTTAATCTAAAGCCGCATGATAATGAACAATATAATTACAAAGAGCTGATTAATTGAGTGCGAAAACGACCATATGAGAACCGTTCATACCATTCCGACGACATTTTGAAGTAACGACATTTTGAAGTAGCGCCATCTTCCGACAGCGGCCACAGATGAAATTTCTCTCTCTGATTTCTTTATTTTCAATAGTTACTGTGTGAGGGCGCAAGATCGGCAACATAGTTCAGATTCCGTCGACTTCGTTGAGTGGTTTGGCGTTAACATCTGTTCACATTCTGTTCATGCGTTGACCACAAGTATGACGATGGGCCATGGATTCTTTCAACTGCTAGCCCTTCAGTGACAATGCTTCTGATGCGGTACGGCCGTCTCATTTGTGTATACGCACGTTACAACGCGGGTCGTGGGAAGAAACAATACAAGATGGCCTCGCACCGGACGGTGGTCTTTCGAGAGCGATGTCAGTGGCTCTTGGCGTCGCGGCAGCTCGATTACTTGAGTAGAGAAACTGGCGCTACACCGCGCGAATTATGGAAAAGAACGCTACCCACACTACGTGTTCTGTAATATTTCAGTACGCTGTACCTACATGCTGCTCTGCTACTGTTACGTCACGGTATTCGCCTGGCGTGTGAAATTGTGGTCATTGTGCGACAACTTTGTAGTTGTCGTTGTGGCGGTGGTTTGTCTTGCGTTAGATTTGGAATACTCTTTTCACAAAGGTGAGTGAGAGTGTTAGTGATTACCCACTGTGCACAGCTGTCATTAGAAGCGCATTTTGTGTTGAGTTTCGCACGCCAAAGCAAAATCCTGAGAACGAGAGATACATACTGCACGCGTGCATAAGTCGGTCCTAATTCTCAGTGATGGCATGCGTATTCCAAAACGCATGTGATTGAGAATTTTGGCTTAATTGACAGAAGTCATTGACTTATTTTTCAGATATGTGCGATTATGATGCAGGTTAACGTTAAAATGCGGCCACGGTGGCCACATTTCAATGGGGGCGAAAGGCAAAGAACACCCATGTGCTTATGTTCGGGTGCACGTTAAAGAACCCCAGTTGATCGAAATTAATCCGTAGTCCCACTGCGGCGTGCTTCATAATCATACGGTGGTTTCGACACGTCAAACTCCAGCAATTATATGTTATCGTACTTTCACGCGTGCACTGTCCAGTGGTATCACGTTTGCTAAAATGTAAAAATTAACCTTCATGCTTTATATTGCTTGTTGTATTGATAAGTGCTATAAGTGCTGTGTAAAAATAAAAACGCGTGCTCTAGCCAAGTATGTTAACGCTGAAAAAAGTTGAATTATTGGTGTGCAGTCTAAGGTATTCATTAAAACAAGACTGTTTTGTGAAGCGAGACTTACTGTATTTATGACAAGCAGATCGTGCGCAAACGTATACAAACAAACGAGACACACTGAAGTATCCGGCGCATCGCGCACACGCCGAGCCTATAAAAAAAAGAAAAAAAAACCGCCACACACGTTACTCAACACAGAGAACAAAAACAATGAACGTCACTCGTGTGTTGCTCGCATCAATCCTAGGTACAAGTAATTCCACGCGACTGGCTGAGATCGGTAGCACTGGATAGTCTGGTCTGAGGCTGCCGAGTGAGCGCGAAAGGGCAGCCGCTCTCTGCAGCACGGAATCACGATTTAACTCGGCGTGCGCATGCACACGCGCGCAAGTCACGTGGTTGAGGAGAAAAGTTTCTCCTTTAGCGCTTGCCGCAAGAGGGCGCGACGAGTAAATCGTCCGCAAAGGAGAAAGTCGCGGCTCCGAAGGAGGAACGAAGCCCGTTGCCCCATTTTCGCTCCCTTTTTTTTTAGAGTGAGGAGCACTGGCGGAAAGATAAAAGAATGTCCCAGTTGATTTTTGTTTTATTCTGGTGGCTAACTGGCAGCAGTATAAGCTTAAGAAGCGGAGTTCAGCCGACGTTTCTTGTTTCGCACGGTGCTGTTTCTATAGCGGTATCTTGTATCTTAAGATACACGATACATTGCTGAATATATCGGAAATACAGATACAGATACTCGTTTTGCGAGACGTATCGCGATACAGATGCAACCTACTCAAAGAGTATCTAAGATAGTATCTAAGATACATGTACCTTCGATACTGCCCAGCACTGACCGCAATCGGTGCTTCGATACTGCTCACCACTGACCGCAAGTGTTGCGTTGCGGGTTGCCACGGACGTAAAGGACTGAATAACGACGTTAAGTTTTACCGATTTCCATAGTTGTGGTACGAAGCAGAAAGGTGAGAGCGCTGGATACGGGTCATTGCAAGCGTGTTGGCTAAGCGAAGTTTTCCACAACCGGCTGCATGAGAAAGTATGATAATGTGGCTCTGCTTTGTTTTGCGTAGCCCTGACGGAGAACGGTGGTAACTTTGACTATGAAACTTAGCAGAGGCTCTGACCGCGGCGCGTGCCGTGTAACACGGAGTGAGCAGCTAGAGACAGACTGATGACGCGTGATACGCACGCCCAGTGGGGTAGCAAGGGGGGGGGGCACGGGACTGGTGTGCCCCCCCCCCCCATTTTTTCCCATGGGATACAGAGCACAAGATCACATTCGACCTCACTTATATGCCCAGACCCACTGTCGGATGAAGGAGGTGCCCCCCCCCCCCCCCCCCCCGAAAAACATTTCTGCCTACGCCACTGCGCACGCCGCGACATCCTATAATCTGAGTTGGTCGTCACCACACAGCATCGCGCACGTACATTTTGAAGGCTCAGAATTCCGGTTCTAGCTAGCTAACGCGTGCGTCATACAAGTAAATCGCATAATGTTGGTAGTGACCACATTGATGTTTGTTTTGCCCGTGGCCTCCGCGATTGCCGTAGCTATCTCGGAGGCCACGGCTTTGCCTTTGGTTGTACCCCGAGAAAGTGAACACGCACGTGTCCCCATTTGCAGTGTATCCGCGATACATACTTATTGTAACTGCGCAAAAAACGGACGGGAACACGAAGGGCGAGAAAAGGACAAACAAGCGCAGACTATCAACTGAAGTTTTATTGCAAGAACGAGGCAACATAAAGGGCAGAAAAAAGCGAGAGAGGGCAAAAAAAAAAGAGGAGAGAAAAGGCACACGGGACCAAATCAACGAATACTTTGGCCACATCAGGCAAGGCACGCCCGTCATACAAAACCAAGATAACTCTTTATCATGTATGGCGACAGAGGGAGCACTGACGCAGGACTCAGAATTCTTTTGAATATGCGCAGCCTCAATTAGTTCTCGCGCTCTTTGGTTCTTATGCCGGAACAACACAGAGGTAGCACCAAAGAGCGGAGTGCAGCCGCATTTCTTACAGTGGGCTGCTAGATGAAGACCGGAGTGACCTTTCAGAGAATTAAAATGTTCTCGAAGTCTAACATTAAGGCAGCGACCTGTTTGTCCCACGTAAATACGTTTGCATGTCAAGGGTATGGAATAAACAACACCAGTGATACAAGATACATAATTATTGACATGACTAACATTACATGTACCTTGCCGAACATTTTGCTGATTTGCGATTCGTCTGTCTACTTTGGCGCATAAAGTGGACAACTTCTTCCTGGCAGATATAACCACTTGGACGTCATATCTTGACGCAACCTTTTTTAGGCGGTGGGTAAAACCGTGAACATATGGCAGAACAGCAAATTTCTTATGCTGCGCCTTGTCATCCAAGTCACAACCATCACCAGGACCTCTCTTTATTTTCTTAATCAACTTCTCGCAGACCTTTAATAATACGTCCCGTGGAAAGCCTGCCTGTCGCAGTTTTTTCACCTGCGCAGAAAAACTGCATTCAACCAAATGCGTGCAGGTTTTCTTCAGTGCAGAGGTAAAACATGAGAGTGCAATGGCATTTTTTACCAGTTTTGCGTGACCCGATTTATAGTTTAGCAGAGGTTTCACAGACCTAGGGGCGTAGCACCAACCCACATGCGTAGACGAGAACTGCAGCTGCAGATTCAAAAATTGGATACATTGGTCCTTTAAGTATTCCGAAGTAAACTTCAGGCCAAGACCACACTGCTCAAAACTCCTTAGGATGCCTGCCGAGATATCTTCAGTGCCCTTATGGAAAAAAACAATGTAGTCGTCGACGTAACGAAAAACTCTGATTATGGATGCCTGTAAAATCGATTGGAGCTCCCGCTCAACTCTACTTAGAAAAATATCAGATAGCACCGGTGCCACCCTAGACCCAATCGAGACACCTTTCTTTTGCAGGTACACCTCACCTTGGAAAGCAACAAATAAAGACCCCAGGTAAAAGAACAAAAGTTCTGTGAAGGAATCAACTGACATGCCACTTAAACCTATGAAGGCAAGTTCATCATTGTGACACGTTATACATTCCTTCACTGCGGTCAAGAGGTGAAGAAAAATATTGATAAACTAGAAAACCTACAAAGAAAATCTGCTCGATTTATCTTTCGCTCATACAATCGCCTTACGTCAGTCAGTGCTTTGCTTCAGACAGCGAACTTGGAAGCTTTACATTTGCGGCGATATCGCGAAAGATTAAAATATATGTACCTGCTCTATCACGATAAGCTTGGCATTGATTCAAGTGCGTATATAGAAAAAGTCGTGCGACGACCCACGCGGGCGGTTCACTCAAAAAAATTACAGGAATTTTCTTGTAGAACGAACTCGTACATGGGCTCTTTTTTCCCACGAACTGTACGCGAGTGGAATCGCCTCCCTGGTGGGATTGTGGAGGCGGCGACAGTGGCGTCATTCTTATCGGAGCTCAAGAAGTTATAGCATGTCTTCCTGCCATATTTGTACTCTTTGTTTTGTGACGTTGGCACGATTTTTTTTCTTTGCTTGCTTTCATGCGTTGTTAGTACACAAGTGATGTTAGTACGCATTTTTATAATGCTATGTGCAATTGCATGCCATGCACTGTATATTTTTCTTTTTTTTTTACCGCGTTCGAAACTGTGTGTCCGCGGCATTTTCTGTGCGTAATATATTGTTAAAATGTTCAGTGTGCTATATTTATATGTTACCCACTCCTGCTTATGGCTTCATTTTGAAGCCAGCAGAAATCCTGTAAATAAAATAAAAAATAAAAAAAAATTATGGGGGAGAGAATAAAAAAGATCCTCTACGTCAATACTCACGGCATCACAATCAACGGGGTTGTCAACTCGCAAGAATTGCACAACCGTTTCCGAGTTAGGAACAACGTAAGGGTCATCTATATATAGAGACGATAGGCAAGTCTGCAAGAAACCAGACACATAATACTGCCACGAGTCACGTTCCGTGATTATTGCACGGAAAGGCATCCCAAGCTTGTGCGTTTTTGCAGTGTAAAAAAGTTCAAGCTGCGCAATTTGTTCGCTTTTTTTTACAGACTGCACAAGCTTCTGCAGGTTCACATCCAGCAACAGGGCGACAGCTTGTTTTTTCCTTTCCGTTGGCTTAATTGACGTAGTCCGGAAATTCTTTCGCACAGCTTGTAACGCCTTCTCGCAATACATTCCCTCCGGCCAAACAACGAACTGACCTTCTTTGTCAGAAACAAGTAATCTAAGTGCATTGTTAGCTAAAAAATCAACCATCCCTTTCCAGTTAAAAGTCATCATTGGCTTGCCTGGCGTCCCACCTATAGCATCCATGCAGTCTCTAATACACCGCTGTTTTTCAACCTCTGGTACATGGCGGGAAATATCATGCAACAGACTGACCTTGTCAACATTCGACAAACGAGGCTCAAAGGCAAACTTGGGTCCTAGCTCAAGAACCTGCCTGTGTTGGTCCGGTAGATGCGCATTCCCCAACGTGAAAACATGTCCGTTTGTAGCAGAAGTCCTTTCACGACGAGGCAACGTCGGGCGGACTATATTCCAGAGCGCCTCAGTAGCTAGGTCGGCGGTAGCACACCAATGTCTGTGGAGTCGATTCCTGTAGAACCGGTGGGACGGCGTACCACTCCTCACACTGCACCATACACTCAGGCAATCCTTGTAGTACCGGACCTGACGCCACCACTCCGAGCGCAAAATGCGGCAAAGCCGCCTCGAGTTACCTGGGGACGGCTGCAACCACCCACACCAGGCTTGAAGCTCAGTTGGGCACGTGCCATGTCTGATGTACCAAGAAGCCGTGCGAGCCTTCACAACACCGACGGCGATGAGCGAAGTCAAGACAGCCTGATCATTAACAGGAAAATTAACACAAGGAAAAGAGCCCGATGTACAAGAAATGAAGTTCAGAAGAGTGGTAAGTTGGGCTAGTCGGTAATGATCCATACTTATTGTAACTGCGCAAAAAACGGACAGAAACACGAAAGGCGAGAAAAGGACAAAAAAAGAACCGTGGTAACTTTGACTATGAAACTTAGCAGAGGCTCTGACCGCGGTGCGTGCCGTGTAACACGGAGTGAGCAGCTAGAGACAGACTGATGACGCGTGATACGCACGCCCAGTGGGGTAGCAAGGGGGGGGGGCACGGGCCTGGTGTGCCCCCCCCCCATTTTTTTCCCATGGGATACGGAGCACAAGATCACATTCGACCTCACTTATCTGCCCAGACCCATTGTCGGATGAAGGAGGTGCCACCCCCCCCCCCTTCCCCCCGAAAAAAATTTCTGCCTACGCCACTGCGCACGCCGCGACATCCTATAATCTGAGTTGGTCGTCACCACACAGCATCGCGCAGGTACATTTTGAAGGCTCAGAATTCCGCTTCTAACTAGCTAACGCGTGCGTCATACAAGTAAATCGCATAATGTTGGTCGTGACCACATTGATGTTTGTTTTGCCCGTGGCCTCCGCAATTGCCGTAGCTATCTCGGAGGCCACGGTTCTGCCTTTGGTTGTACCCCGAGAAAGTGAACACGCACGTGTCCCCATTTGCAGTGTATCCGCGATACATACTTATTGTAACTGCGCAAAAAACGGACGGGAACACGAAGGGCGAGAAAAGGACAAACAAGCGCAGACTATCAACTGAAGTTTTATTGCAAGAACGAGGCAATATAAAGGGCAGAAAAAAGCGCGAGAGGGCAAAAAAAAAGAGGAGAGAAAAGGCACACGGGACCAAATCAACGAATACTTTGGCCACATCAGGCAAGGCGCTCCCGTCATACAAAACCAAGATAACTTAACTCTTTATCATGTATGGCGACAGAGGGAACACTGACGCAGGACTCAGAATTCTTTTGAATATGCGCAGCCTCAATTAGTTCTCGCGCTCTTTGGTTCTTATGCCGGAACAACACAGAGGTATCACCAAAGAGCGAAGTGCAGCCGCATTTCTTACAGTGGGCTGCTAGATGAAGACCGGAGTGGCCTTTCAGAGAATTAAAATGTTCTCGAAGTCTAACATTAAGGCAGCGACCTGTTTGTCCCACGTAAACGTAAACGTTTGCATGTCAAGGGTATGGGTCTTGTTACGCTGGTCTGCGCGACGCACCTTTGATATTCACCGGCATGACGATTCACTCCACGCGGACGTTCGTTCTCCTCCCTAGTCGGTCATCACATGTCTCCTCGGCGACCCTCTTCAAAACTTGTCCCTGCTCCCGCCGCGTCATCTGTTGATACTCTACTCACAGCACTAGATCATCAAACAACACGCCTTCTGCGGTCGAGCGAACGATGCTATCACTAGAACGTCATAACTTCTTCGCTGACTAACTTCTCACTGACTGACTCTATATAGTGATTGTTGGAGGAAGAGTAAGGCACTTATTTCTGTCTTCCAGTTGGGGACACGGCTCAGTGCTTGCTTGCTTGCTTGTTCCTTGCATTTGGCTCACACCCACACCGGGGGATTGGCCAAGAAGCCGGCGGTTACAGTGAATTGGAACATTGGGTTAACAAAGAAACTCAGGGAAAGGGAAAGGTGGCATTTTTCAAGTAGAATAAGGTGATTTTCGTGACACAAGAAAAGGAAATAACGAAATAAATAAGATTTTGTTTTCGGGGAAAGGGGATGGGAAACAATAAATTGATAAACAAAGGATTAGCAAGGTAATCTCATCGTGTCAATCAGGAATTCGCAGAGGGCCCCGCAGACGTTCCTTTTACTGAATTCCAATGAAGCAGCCCCAAAGGAGAGGATATTTAGAGTACTTAGTGGTATTCCTAATTTTTTAAATAAAATTTCAAAGCATTTTTTCCTTTGGTTTTTAAAACGGTGGCATCTTAGTAGATAATGGTCGATATTTTCGGGTTCGTTACAGATGGGACACAAAGGGGATGGGACCAGACCAGACCTGTTTAAGTAGAAATTAAGCGGGGGAATACGACATCTTAATTTAGTGATGGATACTTCCAATTTACGCGTGGGACACCATTTATTATCCCACGGAAATTGCAAGTGTGAATATTCTGAATTCGGTATTTTAATCTTTTCTGAATCTTCAATAAGAGAAAATTTTCTGAACCTCGCCGCTGTGACATAAGCTGTAGGAGGCATAACTGACAAAACTGGGCCTTCAAGGGATACTCTCGCCAGTGAGTCAGCCATCTCGTTTACAAATATTCCACGATGACCTGGAACCCATATGAGCCTCACTAGGCGAATGTTTATGGGGATTAATGACCTGAATGTGTTTAGAATAACTGACTCCGAAGTTGTAGTGAGGGACGAACACACAGATAATGAATCGGTCACTATAACAGCTGTCGAATGATTTGCGGGAAGTTTTTGAAGGGCTAAAATAACTGCCATTAACTCCGCTTCAAATATAGGAGTATAATCTGGAAGGCGTAAAGAATATGACCAGGATAATGATTGGGAGAAGATACCCACACCTGCTCTCTTATCATTCATGGATGCATCTGTTGCAATTACATTATTAATTCCTAATTGTAAGAGGTGATCTTCGAATACGCCAATTAAGTACTTAGAGGGCAAGAGTTTCGCATTCGCTGGGAATATGTCGTCGAATTCTATTTTTACATTGGATATTGATTTATCTAATGGAATGATTTCGGAGATATTAACATTTAGGGGTTCCAGCAGTGTTTGAACAAACAAAATCTGAGGTTTATGAAGACGGGACCAGTGCTCATTGAAAAAAGCATTCGATTCAGCCAAAAATACGAATTGCAACCGTCTTGGAGTAGCTTCATATAATTTTAAATATGTTTTAACTGTCAAAATACGGAATCTGCAAGCAAGAGTGGGTACCCGAGCTTCTTGATACAACACGCTATTAGCTGTAAATTTAGGAACACCAAGACAACTCCGAAGAGCTTGGCGCTCTAAGAGAACCAAAGGATTAATCTTGTATGCTGGCCCACCAGAAAAAAGCACGCAACCAAATTCAAGAATCGGGCGAACGTACATACGGTAAATCATGATCAGAGTATCTCTGCGTAGCCCGGAACGGAGCCGACCAAGTTTAGTTATCATTCCGACAGCGCGTGTAGCCTTAGCTTTAACATGTTCAATGTGGCTACGCCAGCTCAGTTTTTCATCATATATTACTCCCAGATATTTAATACAGTCCACTTGGGGAATTCTTTCTTGCCGATAGTGAAGAGAAATATTAACAGGCATATGTAAAGGAAAAACAATTATGGCACTTTTGGTAACATTTAGTTGCATTCGAATATCTTCAAACCAGGAGTCTAATGTTGCTAAATATGATTGCAACGTTGAATGGAGTAAATGTATGTCATAATCAGATGCGAAAAACGCAATGTCATCTGCGTATACATACACTTGTACCTTATCACACAGTGGAATCGAACTTAACAAGATATTAAATAAAACAGGTGAAAGAACAGAGCCCTGGGGAACACCTCTCGTTTGACTATACTTAGACGTAGAAACGCCTCGTTGGGAGAAATAAAATTTTCTATCTTTTAAAAATTCGTACAGCCAATTTGTAATATATTGCGGAAAATTTAATTCGTTGAGGGCATTAAGGAGAATGATATGTTCAACGCTATCATATGCCTTGGCTAAATCTAGGGTTACTAAAGCCGATAATTGTCTTCTGTGCCGGGCAAGTTTTATACGAGCCTCTAAATCGACATGTGCACACCATATCGAGCAACCGGGTCGAAATCCAATCTGGCATGCGCTCAGTATTGCATTATCTGTGATAAACTTCATAATTCTTATGTATAAAATTCTTTCTATTAATTTAACGACATGGGACGTTAGAGCGATTGGCCTAATGTTGTCTATCTGCATTCCCGCTCCCTGTTTTTTAAGAAGGGGAACAATTTTTGCAAGCCTCCAGTCAGGAGGAATCCAGCCATTTCTAAGGGAGTGGTTGACGACGTTAAGAAGATCGTCTGGAGAGATATCAAATAATATCTTTAACATTTCTGACGTAACTCCATCTGGGCCTGGAGCTGAATTAGGGAGAAGGCGAATGACACGCGCAAGTTCTTCCATATTTACTTCGATAAAATCGTTCACACAAGAATGCTTTACAAACTTTAGTTGTAACTGTGATGTAAATCGCTTTTCAAGGCCCGATGCAATTTCGGTTAATAAATCTACCAATTCCTTAGGTGAAAGAATAACCGAGTCAATGTTTACGGGCGCTGCAATAGCCTTACGACTACGAAGAAATCTAAACAGAGCTTTTTTATTACCACTCTTGGATAGAAAATTATATCGTTTTTCGTCATATTCATCTTTCGCTAATGATACTGTTCTTTTGAACATAGCTTTAGCGTACAAATAATTTCGCCAATTAGTAGGACTTTGGTTTATAAGAAGTTTCTTCCAGGCCCCTTTTCGGCGTCTATAATCTCTTGCACAATCCGAATTCCACCATGCACACACGGAATTTCCTTTTGCTGACGATATAGTGAACTGTGATTTTGTTATGGTACGTTTTAAAACTGAGCAAAGACTCATAGCTTTAACATTTCTCTCCATACTGGACAATGATGACAAAGTTGACTGTAAATTCTTTTTAAATTTGGAGTAGTTTACAAAATTTTGCGCCTGGTAGTCTACCGATAATACTGGGATCTTGACTTCAAATACAAGTGGACGGTGATCACTACTTGTAGCAGCATCAAGCACAGTCCAAGACGAGATTAAAACGTTTGAGCTAGCGAATGTTAAATCTAGGACGGATCTCGAGGTACATCGAACAAAAGTGGCAACTTTGGAATTTAGACACATAAAGTGGTTTGAGTTAGTCCAGTCAAATAACCGTTTTCCCGATGTGTCTGTGCGGAAACCCCACGACACATGATGGGAGTTGAAGTCTCCCGCAAACAGAATGTTCTTTTTGCAGAAGCTCAGAGTGACATCAAGAGCGCTTTCATCATGTATCCCAGTCGGAAAATAGTTATTAACTATGGATAGTGGAGCGCAGCCAGGAAGGTTTAATTCCACTACCAAAACTTCATAGTCAGACGACATTGCTTTATAAGTTATCTTCGCTCTATGGCAAAATTTTGAAGAAATGAAAACAGTTAGACCTCCACCACGTGAGTTTCTATCCAATCGAAAGCATTGATAATTTTTTAAATAAAAGTTTTGATCAGCCGACAACCAAGTTTCTTGTAAAAGTACAACGTCGGGAGATTGCTGAGAAGTAAGGTATAATAAATCTGTAGCTGCAGAGAGAATTGAACGGCAGTTCCACTGAAGCACCCTAAGACACCCTATGATGATAGACGAGCAGCGGAAACGGCCTGCTCTAAAATACTTTCTTTCAACAGGTCAGTCCTAGTCACGGATTCCTTCACACACTTCTTTGTTTTTGGATTCGAAGAATTATTGATCTTGTTAGTAGGCGATCTGGTGCGTTTGAGATTACGGGCATCCATATCAACGTCCCAGTTGCCCATTGAATCTGAATCAGAGATGTAATCTTGATCAGTCTTCTGAGAGCATGACGGCCCTGCTCCATAATTGGTGGGGGCAACAATCTGATGTTCAGCAGGCTTATTGATTGGAGCGATAGGAGTTTGTAAGCGCTTTGTGATCGCCTCAGAAACACCAGCCAACTGGGAAGATATAACCTGAGTCAATGAGTCGGACAGATTTAGTAGAAATTTTTCAAGAACCTTTTCTACCGCCTTCTCTACCACAGCTGAAATGGAGTGGAAGAATGTGGCGTCCATGCCGAGAGGCTGACGGGCTGTTACACCGGCATATCCCTGTGTCCTGCTTTGAACTTCTGCTAGCGCTTCTCGACGAGAGCATCGTCTCCTTTCAATAATTTCTAGCACCTGAAGTTCTTTCGATCTCGCAGGGCAGCTAGGATCGTCAGCAGAGTGATTTGCTTTACATAAGCAACATGACTCATTGCCTGACTGGCACTCATCAGCACTATGTTCGGCCCCACAGATGCGGCATCGAGTATCAGAACGACAACCGTTGACACTGTGTCCATAACGCCAGCATTTGGAGCACTGTAAAGGACGAGGAGCTAGAGCTTCGACCCTGTAGATAAGCGGCCATGCCTTGATCTCCGAAGGGCGATTTGTCCCAGCAAATGTGGCGATCACTGTTTCAGTAGGGACTTTCGTATTGTCTACGTGTCTGGTACACCGGTACACAGAAATTACTCCTGCAGGGGAAAAAATGTCCAAGACTTCTGCTGGACTTAGGCTTGTGTCTACTCCGCGGACTAAACCTTTGCAACATGCTAGATGAGGTGGGATAAAACAGCTCACCGGATGTGAGGCAAAAGTAGTGCACTTCAGTAGGTCTTGAATACAAGCCTGGTCTGGTGAACAGCATAGGATCCCCCCGCGTCCAAACTGACGAACTTCGGTTATCAGTAGGGCATGAGGAGTGATCGCACGAAGTTCTGTCTGAATGGCCTTGGGGTTCTTCATACGGATGAATCCACCATTGGTTGGTACCAAAGCAACAGGAACGCTGCGGTTTCCATCGCGGAGAAACAATTCCAAGGGCAGATCCTGAGGGGAAATAGATGCAGACCAGAGGGAAGCCCTCTGGCCCGGAGAAGAGACAGACATCAAAGAAAACGGGAAGTTACCCTTAAATGAGGCGTCACTCAAGACAAATATGAAAGGAGAGGGAAATCAGATAAAGATAACCGCCGGCTACTTGACCGCAACCCTGGAAACCGTCAACACCAGGACAGGCAGCACGACGTGGCGTTTTCGTTCCTGGGTAGAACGAGTGCCAACTGACTGACTCTCCGTCTTCTTCTTCTTCTTCTTGGTGGTTCGGGAGGAAAAGGAAAAAGGCACCTAATTTCCGTCTGCCTTTAGGCGACACGGCGCAGTGCCTTATAGGGGTGGGGTAAGGGGGGATAAAAGAAAAGTAGAAAGGAATAGGGAAGGTTGTGATCGGAGGTCGACAGGGGCGACGAAAAGAAAAGAGGACAGGAAAGATTGGGGAGCCGGTCACAGGAGTTCACGGACGGGACCACGATTCAGCCAGAGGCACGATGCACGTCGGTGACGAGGCGGCGAAGGCCTCGCCGATGAGGGCAGCCGTCACGGTGCGCCGACGGCGAGCGGAACGAGCGCGTCCTGAACGGGCGAGCGGGGCATCGCGGGCGGCACGTCCGTCTCGCGTGAAATCCTCCGAGCAACTCCCTCTCCGTCGCCGCGCGCTTGCATTGCCTGTATCGGCTCGCGCCTGGGTTCGGGAAGGGAAAAGGTGCGTATGATTCGTCTGTGCGTAGCACAGCGAAAGCTAGGGAAAGGGCAAGATTCTCTCACCGATTCGTCTGCGGAATCAGACGGCGCCGCTGGCGCTGCTTTGCTTTCTCGAATGTCCCGATCTTTCGCGTGCGTTGGCTGTGTAGGTGGCGTCTTCTGCGGAGAGGGTAATGGGCGCGCTCTCGGCGCCTTTTTATACTTGTTTTTTTTTTCGATGCGCGCGCTCTGTCGCGAACGGATCGTCGGCGCCTGGCTTTCATGCCGTCGTTCGAAATCGGCGACGTGCGCTTAGTTAAGCGCTCGTTCGTGACAAACGTCGTGCACAAGTCCACTTTCGTAGCGGCCCGCGCCTTTCCTGCAGCTGCCAGTGCAGAGTTAGTTGGCTGGCACCCGCACGAAGGGAAAATAGCAGCCGCGAACTTCATCCATCTCCTCACACCAAAGCTGTGCAAAGCGGTGTCGTCTGCTCGGTTTCCCGCACGTACTGTCGGCGGCGCCCGCTAGGTGGCTATCAGTGGCGCCTCTATAGGCGGTGCACAAGTCGTATATCGGGCAGACTGGCAGCTGCTTGAACGAAAGATTGAAGGAGCACTATTATAACGTCGACACAGCTGTTCCCGGTCATCAAGGGTTGTATTGCTGAGATTGTGGATGCGTTCCACGCTTTGAATTTTCTACGGTGCTTAGCCGCTCATCCGACAAGATGACTAGATTACTAATCGAAGCTGCACGTATAGAAAAACAAGATGGCGCATGCGTAAGCATGGCGTCACTAGCACTGACCGAGAAAGAAGAGCAGCTTCTATATATGTATAGCTAGATGAGTAAGCGGGCGTTACGAGTGGACAAGTGCACGTATTGTTGAACAGTTCCTTATTTTCGTGTCTATGCTATATATTCCATGCACTGCTGCAAATAAAATCAGCTGTGAGTCAGTGCTCGGGTGTGTGCCCCCCTGCCTTCTTTCTTCATTGCAATGCAGCTGAAGCTCCTTCTCAGAGGCGACGGCGCCTTGACGCTGATGCGATGTCGTTCGGCAGGCTGCACATTTTTTTTTGCCATTGAGCGCCCTTGAGCTTGGCCTCTCAATAGACCTTGTGCAAAATTGCTGCCATATATCGGAGGTATGACGAAGCTACCGATTCGGCGCCATGTTGGAGGCTTGTGGCCGAATCGTATTTCTGTCGCTGCTATTTCTTCTGGCTTGTATCTGCTTTGATAGTCCACAATTGGGGCATAAAAACGTCAGACGAGCCTGCACACGTTACCGGCATTTCCTAATTTTTTCGACAACAATTAATACGTGTGAAGAAATGCCTTACAACGAGAAGAAGGTGCAAGTTTGTCACCGAGTCACATGTAGGCCTGTCCTCGTTGAGAATGAACTTTTGTGCTTGGTGTAGTGGGGAAGAGAGACAGCGAGACAGCATCGAGTAGGAGTGGAAGAAGACCAAGACGAAGAGCCGATTGAGAGCGCGCGTGACAGTTTTTCAGCCGCTGAACCCAGGCTTTTGGTTTTGTGAATAAACCCCCTTATAATTTGGTGAAGTCGCTGGGTAGTCTTCGAAGCTGGATCTACGAAGCCGCACCTTACCTCCAGTGTCAGCAATGCCGGAAGAATCCGCCAACCAAGGTACCTCCCAGATTCCTGCCACTGCATGTCCTGGCGTGTTGCCACTGCGCCACCCGCCGATCTTCAGCGGCACTGACGACCAAGACGTTGAGGAGTGGTTGGCTACATACCACAAGGTGAGCGCAGCGAACAAGTGGGACGATGCGGCTAAGCTGACTTCATCATCATCATCATCAGCCTGTCTACGCCCACTGCAGGGCAAAGGCCTCTCCCATGTTCCGCCAATCAACCCGGTCCTGTGCTTTCTGTTGCCACGTTATACCTGCAAACTTCTTAATCTCATCTACCCACCTAATTTTCTGTCTTCCCCTCACGCGTTTGCCCTCTCTTGGAATCCAGTCAGTTACCCTTAATGACCACCGGTTATCCTGCCGACGTGCTACGTGGCCGGCCCATATCCATTTCTTCTTCTTAATTTCAACTATGATATCCTTAACCCCCGTTTGTTCCCTGACCCACTCTGCTCTCTTCCTGTCTCTTAAGGTTACACCTATCATTTTCCTTTCCATCGCTCTCTGCGTCGTCCTCAATTTAAGTTGAACCCTCTTTGTAAGTCTCCAGGTTTCTACTCCGTAGGTAAGTACCGGTAAGATGCAGCTGTTATATACCTTCCTCTTGAGAGATAGTGGTAGACTACTATTCATGATTTGATAATGCTTGCCGAATGAGCCCCATCCCATCCTTATTCTTCTAGTTATTTCACTCTCATGGTTCGGCTCCGCGGTTACTGGCTGTCCTAAGTAGACGTACTCCTTTACAACTTCCAGCGTCTCGCCACCTATCGCGAAGCGCTGTTCTCTGCCAAGATTGTTCCACATTACTTTAGTTTTATGCATATTAATTTTCAGACCTACTCTTCTACTTTCCGTATCCAGTTCAGTAATCATGAGCTGTAATTCGTCTCCCGCGTTACTCATCAATGCAATGTCATCAGCGAAGCGCAGGTTACTGAGATACTCTCCATTAACTCTTATCCCTAATTCTTCCCAATCTAGGGCCCTGAAAACCTCCTGTAAACACGCGGTGAATAGCATTGGAGAGATCGTGTCTCCCTGCCGTACGCCCTTCTTTATTGGGATTCTGTCGCTTTCTTTATGAAGGACTATAGTGGCTGTGGATGCGCTGTAGATTTCTTCCATTATGTTTATATAGGCTTCGTCGATGCCCTGATTCCGCAGTGCTTGCATGACTGCTGATGTCTCCACCGAATCAAATGCCTTCTCGTAATCTATGAAGGCTATGTATAGGGGTTGGTTGTATTCCGCGCATTTCTCTATCACCTGATTGATAGTATGAATATGGTCTATTGTTGAGAAGCCTGTACGAAATCCTGCTGGTCCCTTGGTTGATTAAACTCTAATGTCGTATTAATTCTGTTAGCAATTACTTTTGTGAATAGCTTGTAGACAACGGACAGTAAGCTGATGGGCCTGTAATTTTTCAGGTCCTTGACGTCCCCTTTCTTATGGATCAAGATGATGTTGGCATTCTTCCAAGCTGACTTATGTTAGCTTTTACTTGGCCGGCGTCGCTAGTCTCTGGTTGCGGAATCACGAAGCTGATATTACCAACTGGGCTTCGTTCAAGACAGCCTTTTCAGAAGTCTTCGACCGCCCCGCTGTACGAAAGCTCCGCGCAGAACAGCGACTTCGTGAGCGCGCTCAACAGCCAGGAGAGAACTTCACCAGCTACATCCAAGACGTTGTTGACTTGTGCAAGCGGGTGAACCCATCGATGCTCGAAGCAGACAAGGTCAAGCAGATACTCAAGGGAATAGTCGATGACGCATTTCAGATGTTGTTGGCCAAGGACCCACAAACCGTAGCCGAACTGGTCAGTTTGTGCCAGAGTTTCGACGAGTTGCGCAAGCAACGCGCCCAGACACGACGCTCTCTGGAACAGCGTGACTCGATCGCAGCTTTGACTCTCGGAGACCAGAATTCCATGTTGGTTCAGATAAAACAGTTTGTGCGTGAGGAGGTCGCTCGGCAGCTCTCCATATTATCAAGCACTCCCGAACCAGCACAGACACATCATCTGAGCCCAGCCATACGACAAGCTATCCAAGAAGAGGTAACTGGCGCTTTGCCTTTCCCTCGTTCACCACCTCTGGAGGCTGCACCCTTGACGTACGCACAGGTCGTCGCAGCCAGAGCGCCCCGTCAGCCAACTTATTCTCCCTCGCCGGTGCCTGTTCAGTCGTCACCACTTCCGTTCGGACGACCAGTCGCTACGTTTCCTAACCCGTGGCGCACCGCAGACAACCGCCCTGTCTGCTATTCTTGCGGCTATGCGGGACATGTGGCACGTTTCTGCCGCCGCCGCCCTCTCGTCCACACAGATACCATGCCACGATCTTCGCACGACCCTCGACGGTTTAGCGGCACATCAAGGCCACAAGAATCTTCTTCACCCGACCGCCTCCCCTCAGTTAGCCGCCGATCTCCATCGCCCCGGCGTCGCTCCTTGTCACCTATGCGCCGTCGACCCTACCCTTCAGACACGGAAAACTAGATGCCGCAGTTCCCGAGGCACGAACTGCGTCGTCGTCGAAAGAATCAAGTCCTCGCATTTCTCCGGCAAACCTCATCGAAGTTTTTGTGGATGGCTTTCGTACCCTTGCGCTTGTGGACACTGGTGCTGCCGTTTCAGTGATAGATTTAAAACTCTGCCGATTGCTTCGAAAGGTCACCACGACGTCAGAGGGATTGTCGCTCCGTACCGCCAGTGCTCACCATATTCAGCCATCAGCCGCCTGCACAGCCCGCGTTCTAATCCAAGGTGTTTTGTATACTGTCGAATTTCTTGTGCTCCCTGCGTGTTCGCATGATGTGATCCTCGGCTGGGATTTTCTCTCTCGTAATCATGCGGTTATCGACTGTGCTCGTGCCGAAGTTGCCTTCTCTGCGTTGTGTTCCTCGTCGCCTGAAGCTGCGTTGAACAAGCTCTTTGTCGCCGACGATATCGACATACCACCCAATAGCGCAGCCTTTGTTCCCGTGTCCTGTGCCGATGTGTCCGAGTCTCCAGTTTTGTTTACTCCCTCCCAAACCTTCCAACGTCGCAGGAGCCTCGCGTTGCCATTCGCTATTCTCGACGTAGCCACCGGCGTTACGAACCTATTTGTCACGAATCCCTTGCCGTCTACATCAACCTTACTCTGCGGAGAATGCATTGGCACATATCAAGAGTTGGACGCTTCCTCCATCTTCGGCCTTGGCGGCGCGAGTGATTTGCTCCTTAATGCACTGACACCATCTGCCTGTACGCCTGATCGCCCGACTATTAATGCGTTTGGACCCTCAATTGATGGCGACCTTGAAGGGGAACACCGAGAGCAACTCCTCGAACTTCTGCACCAGTTTCGCGGCTCGTTTGACTGCCAGCAGACGTCGTTAGGTCGAACACACACCGTTGTCCATCACATTAACACCGGCTCACAAGCGCCTCTGCGACAGCGTCCCTACCGCGTGTCTCCTGCTGAGCGACGTGTGATCACCGACCAAGTAGACGACATGCTTCAACGCGGCGTCATTCGGCCGTCCAGCAGTCCCTGGTCGTCACCTGTTGTCCTCGTGAAGAAGACGGCTCGATTCGCTTCTGCGTCGATTACCGCCGTTTAAACAAAGTTACGCGCAAAGATGTGTACCCTTTGCCACGCATCGATGACGCCCTGGACTGCTTGCAAGGCGCCGAATTCTTCTCATCACTAGACTTACGGTCCGGCTATTGGCAGGACCCCATGGCACCCTCAGATCGCCCGAAAACTGCTTTTGTGACACCTGATGGCCTATACGAATTCAATGTTATGCCCTTCGGCCTTTGTAATGCGCCAGCAACATTCGAAAGGATGATGGATAGCGTCTTGCGTGGGTTAAAATGGAAGACATGCCTTTGTTACTTGGATGATGTCGTTGTCTTCTCCCCCGATTTCGACAGTCACCTGCGTCGTCTCAAAGAAGTCTTGAGCTGCCTCACGCGTGCAGGCCTTCAGCTCAACATCAAGAAGTGCCGCTTTGGAGCTCGCAAGCTTACAATACTGGGCCACGTTGTCTCAAAGGAGGGCGTCCTCCCTGACCCGGAGAAGCTTCGGGCAGTTGCTGAGTTCCCGAAGCCTACGAACGTGAAAGCGCTTCGCAGCTTCGTCGGTCTCTGCTCATACTTTCGCCGCTTTGTGAAGAACTTCGCTTCTGTAATCGCACCGCTCACAAAGCTGCTCACCTGTGATGGACACCTCTCTGATTGGTCGCCAGCATGCGATGAAGCTTTCGCAACATTACGCCATCTCCTGACTTCGCCACCCATTTTACGCCACTTCGACCCTACCGCTCCAACCGAAGTGCACACGGATGCCAGTGGCATAGGCCTTGGCGCTGTCCTTGCTCAACGCAAGCCAGGCTTCTCCGAGTATGTCGTTGCATATGCTAGTCGCGCCCTCACCAAGACAGAGTGCAAATACTCGGTTACCGAAAAGGAATGTTTGGCCATTGTTTGGGCATTACAAAAATTTCGCCCGTACGTTTACGGCCATCAGTTTGATGTCGTTACCGATCATCATTCCCTTTGTTGGCTTGCTTCATTGAAGGATCCTTCGGGCCGGCTTGGGCGTTGGGCGCTACGTTTACAGGAATTTGATATTCGCGTCATTTACCGCTCAGGACGCAAGCATACCGACGCCGACGCACTTTCTCGTTCGCCCCTGCCTTCCGTTGCACCCGTTTCCATTGCCGACGCTACTATCGCCAATATTGATCTCGCTGACACGCCTTCGGAACAGCGCAAAGACCCTTGGATAGCGTCGCTCATAGACGTTCTCTCCACGTCTTCGGCGACACCATGCCAACGGCTACCTCGTGCACTACGCCGACAAGCCCCTCATTATGCGATACGGGATGCCATGTTGTATCGCCGCAACTATCAGCCAGATGGTAGAAAGTGGCTTCTTGTTATACCTCGCCATTTGCGCTCCGACCTGTGCACGTACTTCCACGCAGACCCACAAAGCGCCCACGCTGGCGTTTTGAAAACTTACGACCGACTTCGCCAGCGATTCTTCTGGCGTGGAATGTACACATACGTTCGCAATAACATACGTTCCTGCACTGAGTGTCAGCGGCGGAAAACAACTTGTCATGCGTCTGGCGAATTGCAACCTTTGCCGTGTCCAGCTCGCCCGTTTGATAGAATTGGCATAGACTTCTACGGCCCCCTTCCTTGCACACCTGCTGGCAATCGATGGATTATTGTGGCCGTTGACCACCTTACCCGTTATGCCGAAACCGCCGCTCTGCCAGCCGCTGCAGCTCGTGATGTTGCCTTGTTCATCTTGCGCAGCTTCGTCCTTCGCCATGGCGCGCCACGTGAGCTGCTTAGTGATCGAGGACGTGTCTTTCTTTCGCAAGTCGTCCAGGAGCTTCTCACTGAGTGCAATATTATTCATCGCTCCACTACGACCTATCACCCTTATATTGGTTAAAAATTTTGTCTGTTTTCAGTGTAGCGAATGAAGCGTTGTTAGCTATCGGAATATCATGCGTGTAGTGTAGGATGGTTGGGAGGAGGCATTAGCGCGCGACACGGCTGGGCACAACGATGACGGCAAGAAAGTGCTCTTGACCCATTTCAAAGCTTATTTCATAAGGGAGAGCCTACGTCGACTGATTGTATTGTGCATCTTATTTTGAATAAAACGTTGTTCCGCTTGTTATTTTTGAAACAACAAATATTTCGCTGCTGTAGCCACCCATGTATCTTTTGCATAGAATTACCGCGTGGTTAAAATGTAAGAAAGGTCCGCTTCTCACGCACGTGACAAGTGAACATGAAAAGCGTTAGTTGCTCCATGAAGCTGGCCCCGATTAGCGGGTATTTTATCGAATATCCTTTCGACATGTACTCGTAAATGACCCAATCCTCCAAGAATATTCGCAATCACATCGTCGCTTTCGGGGCCTACTGGCGCCTTACAATTTCAACCCATTGCAGCAAGGCATTTTTGCATCGCCGACTGAATGCTTGCAAAACCACCTCAGCGCGTAAACCACGGCGCACCCACGGTCGCACCCACGGTCGAATGTAACACATGTGCGGGAACAGCACTTTTTTCAGTTTCACACAAAACTGTGACACAAGCATCTGTTAAAGGGACTGTCTACCGCTTGGAAAAAATTTTCTGATTGTGGTGAAAATGAGAAGATCGTTCGTCACATCGGCGGCAACGAGCATGCTTTTGCCCCATTAGAAAGGAATTATATTTTTAATTTGATGTTGAAAATCGTGAAAGAATAACCGCTAGCGTCATCCAACAGCGATGTGCATGGTCATACTACTGGTAGGACAAGAAATCCTCGCAGGTAGACTCGCTTTGCTTAAAAACAAACATGTATAATTTTAAATTGTATTTTACGCACTTGAGACAGCTTTCGGTAGCGTCAGAGAGTACTTTTCGCTTTATTTTTTCTCACGCACCCAAAAAGCCGCCCGGTGGCGCTGCTCTCGGCGCCGTCTTCGATTTCGTCTGCTTCAACTCATGCACTATGCCATGCGGCCCTCCGCGCTGGTCGTACTGTGGCGCTGTATTGTTGTTAGGATGTCTCACATGTGCTGCGCTGTGAAGGCGTGCATTTATAGTCTCTTTTTGATGTATCAACTTGGCTTGGATTGCGGCAGCAGTACTAAAATAAATGCGTAGACTGCGATTAGATCAAAGACAAGTGTTCTGTAATCGTATAATAAGGCTTCATTTAACCGCTAGAGCGCTGAAAACGACTGTTAGATTCCTTACATTAGTGTTCAGCGAAAATAAAGTGATCCTACAGAAATCACATGTGCTTTCGGTCTTAATTTTTACCGGCACTAGAATCGTCATCGCGTCCACCAACCAGTGTTGTGGGCATGTTTCACGCCAATAGAAGACGACCGAACGCAGATTGAAAAATTCTGTGTTAAAAATTTCTACTCACTTTCGAGAGAAACCGCTGCAAGGTTGGACACTTCAGACGGTACGTTTTTATTGCGGTACAAAGCAGAAAAGTGATGAAGGACGGTAGACTGTCCATTTAACATTTCATAGCACACAGAGGTGGATACAGGATTTTTCCGAATGGGGATCCGCGTCAGCTGGGGGAACCTGATATGTGCTCTTCTTGGGGTATAAATGAAGATGAAAGTAGGGGGGGAGGGGGGGGAGTCTGGCGATCCGAGCGGCCCCTCTGAGTTTGGCATTACTAGCACATGAAATGCCTGAAGCCTGAAAAAACGCATACGGAAGCAGTCCACGCCCAAAGCATCCCACCGAATGCAACCTTGTTAAACTTCACAATCGAAAACAAACTACGAACAACACGCTCCAGCACCATCACTGAGAATCGATGACGCGCACGAGCAACTTAACATGACAATGTTATCGAAATATGATAAAGTAATGGTGTCAACAACTGCGCAGGCACTCGTGAGTATCCGCGATGCAGCTTTGGAGCTCGTTGACGAAGCACACGTTGTTGGGCTAGTCGGTTCATGTTCTTTCAGAAGCCACTGATGTGGCTATTTCGCGCAAAGAAAACACAAGGGGAGGGTTAAGTTGAGCGCAAACTTTCGACTGTTTATTCCAAATTTACTGCAGTAGTATATATATATGCAAAAGCATGCGCAGAAGCCGGTTTGTCTGTGCCTGCAAGTACACGGCGCGAAAACTGTCTCGTTCCGGCATGACACGAAAGAGTGTTCTCTGATGAGTGCCAATGCTGCCACATCCCGCATCTATTAGGAACGGCGAACGTAAACACGGCGTTAGTCGTAAGCAGTAGCCGCAGCAAAACGGAACGATCTGCCAGCTTCTTGTCGGCGGCAAGGAAATCAAATGTGAGGTCATTCCGCGCTGGTCGAAGACCAGTGGAGCTGCACGTTACACACGCTTCGACGACACTAATATAAACGAAATATTATATGCCTCCTGGAACCAACAGGCAAGTAAATGCCCTTTCTGAAAACTAATTTGAAACGACATTGACAACTGCTTTGTGATCCCGGTGGGACACACCGATGACACACCGAGTAGCTGAGGCTGCTACTTTAAAGCAGAGTTTCCAGATGCTATCGAGTTAACAAGAAAATAATCATCACAAAAAAGCGCATAAAAAGTGGCGCGACTTTCCTGAAAAAGCTAAAAGAAGCGGAAATACATTGAATTTTCCCATTCCTGAAGATATTTTTATTGATTATACAAAATGTCACTCAAAAACGACGGAGAGTTGAAAAAATCACTTTAATTATTTTGTACAGCGAAAATATGCGCCACTATGAACGAAAGCACATATTTACTTTTTAACGTTATCTCCAGGGTAGTCTTCATTGGGTAGAATGCAGTTGATTTCCCCAGCGTACGTTTGACTTCAACACTTAACTACTGAAGATGATCGAGAAACGCGCTATTGGTGAACGTGATGAGAGATCATAAGAATGAAAGAAAGGCAGAACCGGGGCTGAACCCGGTAGGTTAGCCTGCACTGGGGATGGGGCAATAAAAGAGGAGGCGCAAAAAGTCATGCAGCAACTGTGCCGCGTTTCATACCGCAGACGCTCACTCAGTCCGGTGTCCCTAAGAATACGCAGCAGCGCTTCCGTTGCCTTTCGGAACTGTGATGGGCAGTCTCAATATCTCATCGACGGTGAACGCACTCACGTGCAGGTGATTTAGAGAAGTACGGAGGTGAAGCCTCTCGTTTGCGTAATTCGGGCACAAGAGGTGCTTAACAGTTTCTTCGGCAGCACAGTCGTTGCACTCGGCGTTGTCGGCCATCTCGATCTTAAATGAGCAGGCGTTGGTGAATGCTACAACCAGACGCAGACTGCACAACACTGTATCTTCTTCCCGGCAAAGACCGGATAACAGCCGCAGTCATAGAAATGGGTCGAGAGAATGCAATCGATGATGTGTGATATTTGCCACTTCTGCTCTGCGAGTCGTGTTCTGCGCCAGCTCACTAACCCCTTTGACACGCTATGTACACAATTGTGTACATAGCGTGTGTACTAGGGGCTAAAAAAGAGCACTATACATTGAGCTTTCTTTGAGTGAACTGAACCTCCTGCATAATAAATTTGTCTTCATTTATCTCCATTTTGCAGTGTATTATTGCATACCACCGCTTTTCTAAAGCCACTACCATATTTGACGAGTCGTTCGATGTGCCACTTTCTGCGACCCACGTCAAAAGTATAATCTTTCTTTGTTCAACATGGGCATAACCTAAAACAAATTTGCACTATATTTCTAGTCTGAGATTTCACTCTATTTATGCAAAAACAAAACAGAGCATGAATGGCTTCAGAATAAGTAGATATTTAATTACAATGTAATTAGGAATTATTACTATAACACCTATAAATGAGCGTAGTACGACACTATTTTTGTTGCAGTATATATCGAGTGCCTTGATATAACATTGTATCGACTTGACGCAATGACGCGTGCCTGAATGCACGCATCTACAATTTTATTAAAAAGATAATATCATGTAATGCGCCCTTAGATAAAAGGGCCTTTTCACAGTAAAATAATTTTCGCAAATTCTGGGTGCAATTTTTGCAGAACACCTGTAAGTATGGTTACACCCTCGCCCCCTCAATCGCGTTTCTTCATTGGTGACAACAGAAAAGAAAAAAATGCCTATGCTGCACCAAACGCTGCCTACGGTCTCGTACGTCGCTTGCCCGTGGCTGCTGCTTTTAAATGCGAAGCATTTCTTAGCGAACCTCAAGCACTTCGGGCATTTCTATCTACGTATCTATCTATCTAGCCGCCTATGTCTGGGCACTCTCCTGGTCGTCTCCATAACTTGTAATATTCCAAAATTGGCACAGCAGGGGATCAGTGTATGACGAACACGATTCACTGGTCATGACATGAATAACGCAAAAAACATGTGGCGTACGTCATGAACCCCTTTCTCTCAGTCACGTGTGGCACATACCCGCATACCAGAGTTCATGTTATTCGGGTATGTGCCACAGGTGATACAAAGACCTAACCAACACACTAACCGCGAACACACACATTGACACGCAAGGAAAATGATAGTAATAATAATTGTTGGGGTTTTCTGTCCTACAACCACGATATGATTATGAGAAACGCCGTGGGGCTCCGGAAACTTCAACCATCTGGTATTCTCTAACTTGCACCGAGATCGCACAGTACACGGGCATCTAGCATTTTGCCTCCATCGAAATGAGACCACCGCGGCCGGGATCGAACCCGCGACCTTCGGGTCAGCAGCCGAGCACCATAACCACTACACCACCGCGGCGGACGCAAGGATAGTGAGGAAGCTGAAGACAGAAGACCCCTGGAAGACGCTCAACTACCATGCACTCGTTCACGTGATCGGCAACCTGGACCACGTCGTATACGTAAAACCGGTGTCACTGCTTCCTACAACAAATCTGCCGAGAGAACCAGGCCTCTCAACATTACTGGTGACTTCAACATTGACTTATGAAGACCCAACAACGCCTGGTCTTTATACTGCGGGAAATAAGGCTTGAATATGGACATGGAATCAATAAACCTCGCTGTCACGTTCAGGACAGGAGGCATCATACATCATTTTATCGTAAGAGGCATCCAGGAATTCCACCAGCTGTACTATATCTCCCACTTCACTGCACTTAGACCCCTCGTATAGCCGCTATCACGAACTGAACCGATTAACAAGTCCGGTCCACCTGCTGGTGCTCACTGATCACGGGGATGATGACTTGTTCAAGAACTATCAACAACCCCTTCTGTACATACACACGGGTTCGTGCAACGTGCGTGCGTTCTCCGTCATAACGGACAAGTATAAGCATAACAACTCTAACGCAACTGTAACAACTGCAAGTGTGACTGTAACGTACGTGCAGTGCGCCGGAGCGTGCCACTCGGCTGTGCGTATATCCAGAGAAACTTTCCTGACTGAAGCTTAGTTTCGAGTAACGCCTCTCCTGTGCATAGGTGTTTCTTCTTTGTGCTGTTAGGATTCGCGCTATGCAGTATTGAAGAATACAAGCACTACATGTCAGCTAACCGCGTCTGGTGTTGGTAACACCCATGTTGCTGTTGGCATCGTCACGCAACTGTAAGCAACTGGTTATATAATACATATGCGACTCTTCAACATATGAGTGTGCGTATACAGCTTCCACATTTCTCTAGCGTCATTCCGTAACGTTTCGCTCAATGTAAAAAAATACGCCACAGTCACCGTCCCGCACATGCCTCGCATAACATCGATTCCCAAGGTACGTGGGATCTGCCGAATTTTTTCGTTAAAAGTTTTCCCTTAAAACGGTACGCCCCTCTTGTCGCTTAACGTCCATGCCACAGTCAGCGATAGTCTGTTGAATAGACCTCTGTATACGGAGCAGCCATTTACCTTGGAGCAGCCTCTGATAATTCTTTCAACTTACATTTTAGGGCACTAAAACTGCCGCCCGTTCAGCGATAGTCACGTGGTACATTTTTTTTTAATTCACGCGCTTTAAAAAAAGGGCCAGAAAAAACTAATCAGGGCAGTTATCTTAGCATAGATTTAAAAGATGTGATGCTCCTGAGCAAGCGCTACAAGATTTGCGTACAAGATTTTTCGTTAGTTATTATTTAAAAAGTTCAATAGGCAATTTTTGTTTTTAATACAATGCTCGTAGGATTGTAAAAAAACAACCTGACGTGCTCTAAATGGCTCCGAACAATACTGCTCCTATCGCGACGCGTACCGCCGATGTTTTTTTTTAACTTGGTGCTAGTTAGCTCAAACACCCTGTATAGTGTCTGGTACTGTTGCATTGGTGTCTTTGTTCACGCATTTTCTTTATAAACTACAATGTGGCCAATACCCCTCGTGGGTATGACCCAGTTTTCATAGGCGACAACCACAACAACAACGAGGATGCAAAGTCCTAGCAGCAAAAAGAAGCCAGAGAAAAGCAATGAGCAGCCTGAAGAGATCCAAGAAGAGAAGCCGGAGGAAGCACAAAAGTCGAGGGAGCTACTCGAGCGGCACGGATACATTGTGGGCAGCACGTTGGGATCGGGATCCTACTCCACAGTGAAGTAAGACGTATTTCTTTAGTCCGGGTAGACCACTGCATGTCTGCGATTAATGACACAATTCCAGAAAGTATTCATGCATTAATGTTTGCAGTTTAAGGATGGTAGCCACTACATTGGCGTTTCACGGCTATAAATAACAGTACATGGGTTGTCTATGTTCTCTGCGACAAGCACTCGTGAAACGTCGCGTGTGATCTTTATTGCACGAGATTGGCGTAGTTTTGCTGGAGAACAGTATTCGCGCTGGCATCGGCACTTTCTCTGGTGCGTGTGACAAATACCTGTAATTCCGCTCGTACTTGACGGGTTCTCAAAATCTTTGCGGTAGTCGATTCGTGATAAAAACAAGCATTTGTAATAATGTCATTCAATGGTTACTTGGAACAGTGTTGCCGGACCTCTTAAAAAATCGAAGGTGGCCTTTTTTTAATTCATTTTCAAAATATTGCATTTTTATAGACATACAATTAGGCCTTATATTCGTCAATTATTTTCTCACAATTACTAACCTAATGCGCAGCAACGCTCTAACACAATTTCCAAATTCTGGCTTTTATAGACGCGGCGCGAAAATATGTGAAATGAAAGCATTATTGAACAATGTACCATATTTGCGATTTTTCTCTTAAAATCAAAGGTAACATTTTGTAAAGTCACGATCTTTATGGTATGTCAAAAAATTTAGAGGCCCACAGGCAAGATAGTTCCTTGGTAGGATCTCGTGAAAATCCCATTTTCGTGCAATTCGCAAGAACTGGTGCTGGCTCAGTGGAGAACTCAGAATTTTTTTTGTTGACGAAACCTAAATTTTTTTGCGCGAAACTATGATTGGTAATACTGAGGACTCGTGCAGCAAAATATGTTTTTAGCAAAATTAAAGGGCGTCAGTAGACATGCAAGAGCTCCTTTATCTATACATGCTCAATATACTTGATCTGCAGAATATCTGCAGCGTTCGCATGTTTCACTGTGGCGAAATTCATCGTCAGCGCTACTAGCTTTCGCATCGCGACTGTGTATAGGGTGCATGCTTTTTGTACGCTGTAAGTAAAATTCGCAGCGTTTGCACTCCTGCGAAGTAGAATTGGTTACACTGACGGATGTCGCACGACGGAGCCGCGCGGATTCAACGGGTGTTTTTTTTTGCGTGTGTGTGTGTTTGTGTGTGTGTGTGCGTGTGTCTGTGTTACCGTCGCCACATCTAACATATTGTCCACGTTGCACAATGCGATATCTGCGAAATGTCCAAAAACGTTCGCAGTTTTTTGTGCTGCATTAACACTTTCGTGACCACGCCTATTCCCATCGTTAGTATGCGAACGATGACTTCAAGTTCAAATTCTGGCGCTCTCTGAGCGCTTCTGGACATCTAACGCCAGTTAAAAGGTAAAAGATTCAGTATTTTATCAGCTTCGCTTCTGCCTTTTTTCTTTCTCCGCGGGAAGATATTTAAAGCTCCTTCGCAATCGGGGAGGTGAGCGCTCGTAATTTCCATTCTGGCGTCTGCTTCGTTTCGTGTCGAATCATGTAACGCACACCGTTGTCAAGGAGGCAACTGTTTGCCTCAACTGTTTATTGAACAAGAGTATTTAAAGAGATGTTTGGGTAAGGGGGTTAAGAGGGAGGGAACACATCTGCCACGTCAGAGGGATGACAGAGCTATGACTTGCGCATGCTGATTGCGATACGATATATCCCCCAGCTTCAGAAGTTTTTAATGACGGCTGATCTGTTCGAAGTTCTCGTCGTATTGAAGGCGGTCAAGTGGCCTCGTCGCCATCGTGGACCATCGGGGTAGCTGTGGTGCCGAACCGGTTGCTCCACTCGGGACGGTCACATTCCTTGGTGACGATTTGAGGGTCGCTTACTGAGTTGAAGTGTCGTCTTCACCGCAAACATCGCTGTCCGAGACGTCCGTGTTGAACTGCTCCTTCGTAGCTAGTCAATGCTGGCGATTGCTCCGCATGATCTTACGGTTCTTGCAACTTACGTAATAGGAGCGGGGGCCGGCCGACGCCTTTACCTTGGCTTTGCGACCCACGACGTCCCTTTGACGCGCACAAAGTCTTCGCTTTGAAGAGGGACCTGGAATCGGGCGGCATGAGTTTTGGGTTCATGTTTCTTGACTTGCGTGATAGCCTGGCGCCCAAACTCCGGTATTTCTGGGCGCAGGCGCCTGCCTTGCAGATGCTCATCGCCTTGATCTGTAATTAAACATACCAAGCCAAACGCTTCCGTTAGTTTCTGTGGTCTTCTCGAGTATTCGCTTTACTAGTTGTACGCCATTTTCGGCTAGCCCATTGGATTGAGGAAACAGTGGGCTCGGCGTAAAGTGTTTGAAGTCGTACAGCTCAGCGAAAAGCTCAAATGCATGATTGTGTGTCCAAGGAGCTGACGTCCGCAGGATCCAACGACCTGGACAACATGTCTGCCAAATTCACCTGTTCGCCGGGAACAAATGTTAGTACATAACCATATTTGAACAGTCTCAAGAAAAACCGCTGCACTCTAGTCTCTGGGTGGCATGTCGGCTATGGCCTTTTTTGATACGGATATCAGTTGCTGATGGTTGCTTTCAAGCAAGATAGGAGGACAGTATGTGAAGTGATCAAACTTCTCACAACCAAACACCAGAGCCATCGCTTCTTTTTATATCTGTGAATATCGTTGTTCAGATTCTGTGAGCGTTTTAGACGCGTAAGCTTCTGGCGTCCAATTTTCTCTGTTACGCTGAAGCAACGTCGAACCGCTTTGTAACGCGTCTGACGACGCCTTTGTTTCTTTGTCTGGGTCAAAACGGCTACTAGGGGTGCTTTCATGAGCTTGTTACATATATCACTCCACTCTCTCTCGAGGTTGGCCGTCCATTCAAAAATAACATTATGCTTTAGAAGATCGCGCAAAACTTGTGTTCGCAGAGCTTGAGATGGCAAGTACTTGATAAAGTAGTTTACCACACCAAGCCACCTTTGTACTGCCTGCATGTTCCGTGGTTATGGCATATTTCTTACGCTCTCGACTAGCGCTGGACTAGGGCTGACGCTTTCGCTGCTGGTGACGTCTCCCAAAGATGTTATTCTTTCGACCTCGAACTCGCACTTCGCTAGATTAAGTATCAGGCCTGCTCCTTCGGCTGCTTTTAGTGCAAGTCTTAGACGCTCGTCATGCTCTTCTCCGGTTGTCGCCCAAATGAGAACGTTGTCCACGTACACCCGTACCGCAGGGATGTTGTCGAATGCCTCATTCAGTGCCTTTTGAAAGACCTCACTGGCGGACGCAATTCTGAAAGGAAGTCGCAAAAAGCAATACATACCGAACGGCGTGGCGAATGTGCAAACTTTAGCAGATCGCTCATCAAGCGGGATCTGGTGGAAGCCGGGTTTTGCGTCTAGATGAGAAAAAATCTTTGCACCGGCCAATTTCGCCTCGATATCTTCCCGGTGCGGCACCTGGTAATATTCTCCCTTGAGGCGAACGTTAATGTTCGTGGGATCCATGAAAACCCTTATTGCGTCGTCTTTCTTAAGAACAATTATTTGGGGTTGCCCAGTCGGCCGGGTCACTGACCTCCTTGATGATTTCTTCCCGCTCTATTCGTTGTAACTCAGCACGTTAAGGCTCCTGTAAGGCAATGGGAATCCTCAGTGCTGCCTGAACAATGGGCACAGTATCGTTGATCAGCCGTATCCTTACTCGTGTCGTAAATACCGGGTTTCTTGAAAAAAAATGCCAGGCCTGCGCGGAAAGCGCAGCACAGTCACAGCGAAAGCTGGAAGAGCGGCATTTCGAGAGCCCGTTGTAAACTCTCTTGGGGCTACTAATAGAAGTACACTAGCAAGGTACCCACTACGCCATAAATCACAATATTTGTGAAGTTTAGAAGCACCTACAACGCCATTATTCGTCATTCTGCGCAGAAGCGAGGTGCCAGCTACACATCTGTAAGGCATTATGTGCACTTTGTTTACGTGACGACTGTTGACGATGAAGAATTGTGGCTCATCCCTTTGTAATGGGTTGGAAGCTTTAAACGACTCACCAGTTACGCAATTAGCATTGTGTGACGCCCAGTCGCTATTTCACTTCCCCGCCATGCAATATAACATACGTTGACGTGAGAAAGAGAGACAGAGAGGGGGGAAGAACTTTGTTGAGACCCTGAGAAAATGGATCATGGGCTTATGGGCTTCCTTGGCAACCAATGCAAGTGCACTTGCGAGGAACCCACTACGCTATAAATCATCATATTTCTGTGAAGTAAGGAAGGAGCCACTATGCCAATTTTCGTCATTGAACGGAGAGCCGTGGAACCCGCTAAAATCATGTAAGGCATGTGGGGTTCGCAGTCTACTCCAATGAAATGGGCCGCTCGTCAACGCTGGGGTAACTCGAAAACCATATAAGCAAGCTTTAAAACTGTTAAGACAACAAATGAATATACATAAACGCAAACTTCCCCGAACACTTCCGTGCCGGTGCCGTTAACCTTGGCCCCTGCGGACCGCACGCCGCGCACACACGCACACCTGGCCACAGTTCACCGGCAACTCCCCCGTGGCCGCTCGCCGTGTCCGGTTATGAAGCTTGTCCTCATCCGCGCGCATGTGCAGTGGCCCTCGCTGCTTGGTCTTGTCACTGCCGGTGCGGACGAGGGCGAGGGTTCTTATCCGCGATCCCCACAAGCATTAGGCACACTTTGTTGGTTTTGTGGCTGATGACGATAAAGAATTATTGCAGAGCCCTTTGTAATGGGTTGGAAGCATCAAACAGCCCACTCGTTGCGCAATTCGCATTGTGTGATGCCTGGTTACAGAATTCGCGTTGTGTGATGCGTTGTTATTTCACTCTTCTACCACACTAAATTACATATATTAATGTGGTTCCTTCCGGAGATGAAGCCTGTATAGCGTCTTTTTGCAAGGCAGTTTCAAGCACCAGCATGGCTCAGAGGTAGTACACTGGGCTCCCACGCAGAGGGCCCAGGTTCGAACCCCCATTCCATCCCGGAAATTTTTTCTTATGTCGTTTTTTTCTTATTTCGAGCGATAGTGGTTAAGAACACCGGCGGCGGTGGCGGCGGGCAACTACGGCGCCAAGAACGGCCGTTGAAATGATCTCACAACAGCTTTCGCTGTAAAAGCCGCGGGAACTGCCCAGCCACATCTCTAGAAGGTGCCGTCGTGATGGATTCTACAGCGCGATTGAGTAGCCTTAGCTGCTCGCTGGCTTGCAGACCCAAGATGGCATAGTGGTCCGTTTTCACAACAAAGAATTCTGCGATGATCTTTCGCTGACCAACTTGCACAGGTGCTTTGCACTCGCCGCAGTGTTTGATGATGCCACCTCCGAACGGCTACAGAATGGCGGATTGAGTGCGATTACCTTAAACTTTTGAAAGAGCGAGATAGGCACGAGGTTTGCCTGTGAGCCAGTGTCGATCTTGAACGTCACCGCCTTCCCACCAACTTTGGCCTTCACGCACCAGCCGCGTTCGTTGCTGAAACTGCTGATGGGTACGTCGAGTACGTGGAAGTTATCATTGTGCTGTACTTCGTCAACTTCGGTTTTTGCTTTGCAGCACGAAGCAAAGTGATTGGACTTGCCGCATGAATAGCAAGTCTTGCCATAGGCGGGGCAACGTCGAGGGGCGTGAGTGCAGTTGCATCACTGCATCTTGATAGACGCCTGGACACTTGTGGCTTTGTTCTGGTTCTGCTCGCAGACAGGGCATTGACTTCGAATTCGTTCTTCGTTCGACTCTAGAAATCATTCCGACGTGCTGACGTTTCAGCCGCCTTGCACAAGTCCACGGCTTTGTCGACTGTTAGCTTCTTCTCCCGCAGCATTTTTTCTCATAGTTTTGTAGAGTTCGCGCCCAATACGATTTGGTCACGAATCATGTCCATGCTGATCCCAAAGTTAAAGTACATGGCCTACTTTTTCAAGGACCGAAGAAACTGTTCGAATGGATGAGCTTCGCCCTGCATTCGGGACTGAAATACGTACCGCTCGTGAACTTCGTTCAGTTGCTCGATGCAATACTCTTCCAACTTTCTGATGACCATCGCGTAGTCATCTCGGTCTTCCCCTTCGGCGAACGAAAAATTGTGGAACACTTCTATTGGTTCCTCACGGGTGACGCTGAGGAACAGCGCTGATTTTGCTGCTTCCGATGCTGGCTTGCTGATTGTTGAAGTTGCGTGCAAACAGAGTTGAAATTCCTGCTTGAAGAGCTTCCAAGTTCGGCTATCACCCCCCGTTAGACGCTGTGCTTCTGGTCACCTCAGGCACTCCATTTCTTACAAAAAATAATATACTCTCCAGCCAGTTATAGTGCAAAGCTGCTAAAGTTCAAATTTACCCAACTATAACTGACCCGATCTTTCGGGACCGATTCGGTCCCTTCCTCAGGGGTGACTGTTCGGCTGGCTCCGAAGCTAGCGATTTTCTGTGGTGGTGTCCTCCTCTCTATCGACCTTCTTCCCACCGTTCTTATTGCTGCGGTGTTTTTCCCACTGGTTCCGTAGACCATTCAAGTACACACTCGGTAAGGTTCCAGTTGAGCGGTTAACATTTCCAGGTGTTGTTTGGATATGCCAGGACTCAAAGAACTGTCTTTTCGTGTGGCTGCCTTCTGTGTCGATGACCCGGGCGTCGTCAAAATTGATGCGATGGTCCATCTTTTCGCTGTGTTCTGCGAGAGCGTTTCGCGCAACGTTGAAGCTACGCACGTCGTTTCGATGTTGCCGTATCTTTTCGGGCAAGTTTTTTGTCGCACCGATGTAAGTGGCGTTGCAGTCCGTGCATGGAACCCCGTATACCAACCCGGGGAATCTTTCTGTTGGCAACCGGTCTTTTGGCCATGGCAAGAGTCGCCCGACTGTTGACACGGGTTGGTGCGCTACCTGGATGCTCTCCCTCCCCAGCTTCCTGGACAGTTGCTCGCTGATTCCCAGAACGTATGGGACTGAGATGCGGTAGGAACGTTTGGGGAAGGCCTCCTTCTTAGTGTCACCTTTTGCAGAAGAATGCAGGTGGGGGGCGCTTTCCCGGCGTCGCTGGCGTACTCTGCGAATAAAGCTATTCGGGTATCCATTGTCCTGGAGGTCGGTGATGATCGCTTTTTCTTCTTTTCTCCGTATTTCTTTGGAGCTGCAGACAGCCCCTGCGCGATTCAGGAGTGTGTTGCCCACTGATGTTTTGTGGGCGGTTGGGTGGTTAGAACTGACCTGCAGATATCGAGTCCGGTGTGCGTAGGTTTTCGGTACACCGAGAAGCTCAAACATCCTTTCAGCCCCGCTTTTTGCCGTTTCACTAGCACATCCAGAAAAAGAAGACCATTGTTCCTTTCACATTCCACGGTGAATTGAATCGCCGGTTCCATCGAATTTAGGTGTGCCAGGAAACTGTCGATGTTAGACTCCTTGATCACGCAAAGACGTCATCCACATATCACAAAAATATTTTTGGTTGTTCAGCGAACGTGTCCAAAGCGCGTGTTTCGATGTGTTCTATCGTCAAGTTTGCCGCTGTGGCTGAAATGGCGGCTGCCATGGCGGTTCCACTTGTTTGTTGGCAGAATTCACCTCCGACGAAAAAATATGTCGCGACATATTTTTCTGTTGGAGGTGACTCAACGAGGTGACCCACGACTCAACGCTGACACGTTGAGTCGTGGGCGGCGCTGGCACTTGTGGGGCGGACGAGGCGGCAGGAAGGCTCAGAAGTCGCTGACGGAGGCGTGTTCAGGCACAGCAGGCCGGCGATCTCCTTGACCACGAACGTCGCATGGAGGCTGGCAGCAGGCCCTTGGACTCGAGTCGGGGTAAGCAAACGGCAGCAGGAACCACGAGTGCCTGATTCCGAAGACCCTTCGACGCTGTCGGGCTCTTCGTACTAGGCTCCGTAGGCCGACAGCACGGACCCTGACACCAGCGTCGTGTCCCTCTGGCTTCTCCGGGTCTCCCTGCCTCGCGTTCCAGCCCGTCATCGTCTTCTTCCCCGTCTCCGTGCCACCTTCTCATTGGCTCTCGTCCGCTCACCACGTGCTGTGCCCCGCCAACTTCGTCCTTCTTTTGTGACGCACGTTTCCGTTGTGTGGTGCCGTTCTCGCGTCACGTCACCGCGTTTACACCCCTCGCGTCACCATCACAACACCGCACCGAGAACACACCGACAACATCGCACTGTTTCACTAAACTCATCACAGGTACGAAGAAAGGAAAGTTGAACAGAAAAAAAAAATGTTTGCTGCGAAACATGTTCAGCGAACCCCTGTTTCACCGCGTCGAGAATTTGCTTCGCTTGGTGGCGTGATGTGCACTTGTGCTTATAATTTAGCGTATATGTGAATAATCTTGTACTTACAGAGCTTATATTTGCAGTGTTATTCTATAAGGGCTTTTTGTTCAGAACGTATATTTATTTTAATGTCTGTTTTTGCCTATGCAGAGTAGCGTAGATCTTTTATTATTTGTTTTGTTTTTGTTACATTTTAACAGGAAAGTGTTTTATGCCTGGGTCCACCAAGACGTATTCCCGTCACGGCATAACGTCGAAAAAGTGCACATGATCAGACGGCAAATAAAAACAGAAAACTTTCCACCAACGGGTGTCGAATCCACGACCCCTCGATCTGCGACAACAGCTGCCGGGCATGCTATTTACTGCGCCACCATCAAACACTCTGGAGGCCTTACAAACGTGCCTTTTATATCTCACACTTTCCTCTCACAGCTGCTCTTATATTATTTTTTTAGCCAGGGTGTGCAAACACGGACAAAAGAGAGAAGTCAATACACCACGTGCTCTCCACGCTATAGCCGTCTTTCATCCTCCCCTGCGCTCCACGTTCGCTCCACGTGGTGTCTTGACTTCTCTATGTGTCCCTGTTTGCACGCTCTGTCTCTTTAACATGAACACTTACCAGCTAGCTCAGTTCTGTTATTTTAAGCATTATTCTGGTCTATGGGCGACCAAAGAAATTCACCGACAATTACGCTACTGTCTGATGCGAATTCTGAGCGCCGCAGTTTAGGTGTTTTGATTTTATGATAAGCTGAGGCGCGACTGCCTCGCTAACTGCGAGACCGCGGAAGGCAGCACGTTGGCGCGTTCCACAACAGCCACCACAGAGAGGCCTCCGTTCATGCAGCGCTTTATTTCCATATATGGTATCGGTGGACGCTCTCGCCGCATACCTTAGTGATGACGTCATCGGTGACCGCACGATGGCGCGCATTACTGTGGCGCCGCGGAACCTGTCGTCTTGCCGTGGTGGTTTCCTCCTCCACTCGCTCTCCGCACTATCGCCGTCTTTCATCCTCCGCTGCGCTCCACGTTCGCTCTCTTTCGTGAACGTTCGCTCTGCTGGTTACGACGACACCAACGCCGCTTAACGCAGGAACGGCCGACTAAGAGCTGCGCTCTAAAACTTGTTTATTTTGGGCGAACTTGTGCCCGGAAACAAGATGCAAGATCTAAGACTCCGCTACAGCGTCCAACGTACTCTTTTTCTCCCAAGCCTCGCAGGTCAACGCACTTTCTCGTGCCCGTGTGCGAAAGGCATGCGTTGAGCTGTCGCAAGAAGGGCGAGCAGGGACAAGGCATTGCAGACGCTATTATACCCTTGTCACACGGGTAGTCTAACCGCAGTTAAGTACGACGGCCGTTAAGTCTAACGGCTGTTGTACCTTGTCACACGACAACCCTAACCGCAGTTAATCCGCTAACGACCGTTTTCGTAAACGGAGGTAGGCAACCCCTGTTAGCGCTGTAAACTGACAACATGGCGGCCCCCATGTCGGACGCGAGCAGCTCGGCTCCCAGTGACATATCGAGCCAAAAGCGTGTCAACTGGACCGTTGCGACGACGGGGGCGTTTATACGCATTTGACAAGATAATTTCCCCTGTTGAATCACCCCATTATGCCCGAGATCACATTTTCACCCGAAGGTATTGTCAAAATAATTGAATCACTGAAGATAACTTCATCTGCTGGACCTGATGGTATCAACTCTAAAGTGTTAAAAAATACCAAGTGCATAACCAGTGTTATTCTGTCTCATATTTTTCAACAGTCATTGTCATGCAGCACCCTGCCTCATGAATGGAAGTTGGGTAAGATTGTTCCAGTCCCCAAGAAAGGCCCCTCGAGCTACCGCCCGATCTCTCTAACCAGTGTCTGCTCGAAAATCATGGAACATGTCATCTATACTCATACCGTCAATTTTCTCAATTCTGTGAACTTTTTTAATCCGAGTCAACATGGGTTTCAAAAATTCTTTTCCTGCGAAACCCAACTTGCACTATTTCTCCACGATATTCATGTTAGCCTCGATCAAAACATACCCGTAGACGCCCTTTTCACTGATTTCGAAAAAGCTTTCGACAAAGTACCACATAAACGCTTGCTATTAAAACTTTCGCGACTTAACCTACATCCCCTTGTTTACGATTGGATTAAGGACTTCCTTACTAACCGGCAGCAATTTGTGCATGCAAATAATTCATCATCGACTTCATCTCCTGTCTTATCCGGAGTGCCACAAGGCACTGTATTGGGTCCACTCCTTTTCCTCATCTACATCAACGACCTGCCTAGTAATATTTCTTCAAAAATACGCCTGTTCGCCGACGACTGCGTCATTTATCGCCCGATCATTAGCGTCACCGATAACCTAGCGCTCCAAAACGACTTACTAAAATTAGACAAATGGTGCAGTGATTGGTTAATGCTGGTGAATACTACCAAAACGTCCTTGGTTTCATTTAACAGACGGCACGACTACCCGGCGTTCAAATATTCCCTTAACGGCAGCCTCATCTCCTCAGAACCTAATGCTAAGTACCTAGGTATTACTCTCTGTGACGACCTCACTTTGACCACTCATATAACCAATATTACTAATGCCGCTAACCGTGCTTTAGGCTATCTTAAGCGAAATCTAACATATGCATCTCCTCTGGTGAAACTACTAGCTTACGAAACACTAATCCGACCCAAATTAGAGTACCTATGCTTGTTCCGTCTGGGATCCCCCTGAACGCTTTCTAACCGATCTAATAGAATCAATACAAAACCGCGCAGTTAGATATATTTATTCTGATTACTCTTACACTACTAGTGTAACTAACCTAAAAAAAAAAGCAGGCCTGCCTAGTCTTCAGATGCGCCGCAAAATTGCAAGGCTTTCACTCTATCATAAGTTTTTTCATGTTTTGCGTAACTGTTCTCCCATCAATCCAGCTCATCGCATCTCTCAACGCATCAGCCATGATAAAGCCATATACCCTCCCCGTGCCCGCACCGCCACGCATCTGCAATCATTTTTTGTCAAGACTGCCATCGACTGGAACAATCTTCCCGCAGACATCGTCCTTCACGTCAATCATGCCAATTTCACGAACTCCGTTGAGTCACACTTTGTAAATAAGAACTAACTTGTTTGTTTCTCCCACCCCTCATGTAAAACCCTGTGACAGGGTCCTTGAGGTATTTTCAATAAATAAATAAATAAATAAATAAATAAATAAATTACCGGCTTTGAGGTCCAACACCAGAAACCTGCAGATATATAAGTCCATGGTGGAGACCTTGAACTCCGACCTGCCGGCGGGCGAACAACCGTATAGCGTCAAGCAGGTACGGCAGAAGCTTGAGAATTTGAACAGGCAATACAGGTGAGCGTTATTTTCATCTTTGTTGCCACTTTATGTGACGTGTATAAGCACTACAACGGAAGACTTTCTATTTTAACTAGGCTTCCACCTTCACCACGCGGTAGCTACCGCGACGCGTAGCTACGCGTTGGAAACGAATCGTTTTTGCGCAGAATGGCGCAGTTCTTCAACTTGTGCACTCATTTGCTACTAATGGCACTATGCATTTTCAAAGTCAGCCCTGACTAAAGCTGAAACTTCGTGCTCGTTACACGCGTACAAGTTTGCCCGTGGTGCAAAAATCTCGTGTGCCTTTCACGAGATCGATACACGGCTGCATTCGTTCATTGAGCAGCGGTTCACGCTATTTGATAGACGCGCAACAGAACACGCTGCTGACGCGTCCATAATCGGGCGTGAAGCCCTGTACAAGGCGGTGTCGCACGAACGCAGCCATGTATAAACTAAATAACCTTTGGAAGCGCTAGAGTAGAGGCGCACAAGCCCACGTCTATTTAATATTTGGCGTGTTTCGCGCACTTTTGTTTTTTCTCGTAAAAAGCAACCAGCCAGGTTCCAACAAAAAATAAATGATTGGTTCGAGGCTTATTTGAGGCGAGGAACATTTTCCCGATTAACATTTGACCATTTCGAGCAAGAATAAAAAAGTTGGCAAATTAAAGTTAATTAATTATTAAAGACTTACTCATGAAAAAATACAAGTTAATGTACACACGGCTACCACTAATATACATCAGGTAAAATTTTGCTACAGCACATGCTTTTTTTATTATTTTGGGTCTAGTTAGCTGGGACACCCTGTATATGTTTATAAGCTGCAAAATTTTAAGCATTCGTGAAAACTTTTTTTGCAGAAAGCTGAGACGTTGTGGAACCACAACAGGTGCTTAAGGAATAGAGTGGCCATTTTATTGGCAGCTGCATTCTTTCCTCGGATCCCTGCCAATCAACGACAGTGACCTGATCGAGGAAAGCTTGGAGGTAATCAGCTGTTTTCACCATAACGCTACAACTAGTAACAGGTTATTGCTATACACCAACTTGATGGATGTTATGAGTATGCTGTGCAGTATTGCGTGTGATGATGGTAGCGCACCACATTGCAAATTGACCAAGAAAGCCTGTAAGCATGTCATTCTTTATTATTTTTTTCTTGCAGTTAACCCATCACATCCCACAAGATAGCAATAGAGGCTGCACTTAGTTGCGTCCAAGCTCATACTCCGGCATGACCACTGTATTCAATTTAAAGTAAACCATACATTTCACCAGGTGCTGTAGAGGTTTATGTCCAATCGAAGGTGTTTCTTGCTAAGGAGATGTGAACTAGTACAGTTTGTTTTTATAAGTTTTCTTCTCCTGTCATGGACAGGTGCCAATAGTTGATCAAGCACCCGCGGGCAGTGAACTTGTGGCCACATACCCCACAGAAGAAGGCAAAATGCAGCGACAGCTGACCCTGTGACCATCGTGGATGGGGATTCCACTGTGGAGACCGAAGCCCAGGCAGCTGAACGAAGCGCGAGTAGCACAAGCAGCAGCACAAATGGCAGCACAAGCAACAAAAAGAAAAGTAAAAAGCGTCCAGCAAGCGCAATGCTGCATGACCTCATGGCACTTCATGAAAAAGCCGAAGAACGTGCGGCCAAGGCTGCCAGTGACAGCTTGGAGCTCAAGAAAGAGCTTGTTGCTCTCCAAAAAGAGTCAAACAACTTGCACAAAGGCATGCTTGAAATGATGAGTGCATACTTATCGTCAACGAAACTAAAGGAATAAATTTTATTTCATCACTGTTATTTGTTCGATGAAAGTTTATCAACTATTGAACTCAATCCAATATTATCATGTACTTGCATGTCAATGCAGGGCATCATACACTGTGCATCTTCACAAACGTTCGAAAAAGTAATACAATGCATGTTAGCAGAATTTCATCAAAATATCAGCTCGACGCAAGGTAACTTGCCAGGGCGTAGCGAACAGCAACGCCCGAAGGCTCCGTTCTGTTGCTGGTGCATGATGGCTGAGGAAGCCCCTGCTCTCGCATACGTGCCTCGTCAAGCCAACTTACATCACAGCAGTCAGTTCCTCACAGATGTTGTGTAACACACAACATGTGCAGATGATAGCGTTAACATTAGTGATGTCGCACTCCAGTCCTTTTAGTAAGACACGAAAACGTGCCTTTAACCGCCCAAACGCATTCTCAACAATGCGCCCGGCACTGCACAGGCGACAATTGAATACCGCTGTAGACGAGCCTGGTGGACCTGCATTGGGAAACGGCTTCATTGTGTGAGTCTGTAGGGGGAATGCTTGATCGGCAAGCTACAACAGTTCCAGTGTGACTCCTCCCATAACTTTTCCTTCCGCTTTGAAGAGAGCTGCCAGGCGACCCAACGTTTGTGTATAAGAACTTGTAGTTGTGGTCGGCTACAGCCAAAAGGATGGTGCTGTACCACCCTTTATAGTTGATGTAATCCGAGGCGTGTTCTACTGGCGGGCACACCTCAATGTGGCAGCCGTCAAGAGTGCCTACACCTTGCGGAAAACCGGTCACCGCCCTAAATTGGCGAAGGTGTTCCGCCAACTCAGTTTGTTTGGTGAATTTCACAAACTTTCGTCCCAGCTTGCGCACTACGACGGCGCAGAACTCGCGAAATATGGTGTTAATAGTTGACCCACTTAGGCCAAAAGCGTTCGCGATAGTTCTTTCTTCCGCTGACAACGCCAGGCGATACAAAGTAACAGCGACACGCTTGTCTAAGGGAACTGCTATTCGCATGGCGGTGTCTTTGCGCTGCATGCACTCACACACACACTCTGAATGTACCTGAATGTGCTGCCCATCACTCTGAAATGAGCCTTAAATTTACTCTCCGGCAGGTGGGGCACTGTTGTTTCATACCACGACTGCCCTCGCAGATATGCCCGCGATCGTCGCTCGCAGGGGCACAAACGCGCAATCACTTCAGCAAGTCGCCGACACATTCTTTCGGCGCTTTCTCGCTCCTCGTCTGCTGCGTCGATTTCTTCAAGCAGACACAGTTGAACCCGACGCTGATGAAGGGCTCCTTCGTACACGGTGAACATTGTCCAGAACTCGTCGTCCTCATGGTCACTTCGTTCCACAGCACCGCGCTGCGCCATCAGTTTCCATCTGTAGTCCGCTAGAACGTGCCACTGCGTAGTCTCGAGTACCTGGTAATCAATTTACGCCAAAGTGCACACATTAATCGACCTAGTAAAATATGCTGGGGGTTACTTAAGCGTAGTCGCGATCACGCGGAGACGATGGGACAGCTGCGATCAACCTCCAGCAAGAAACTACTCCGGCTAGTAGTGGCTTATACCATGGCTACCACGGAGGAAGGAAAGAGAGGAGAGGGCATGCCCAGCCGGCGCGCTGCGGGAAAAGTGTGGAGGAAATGACGTCATGGCGGCCATATTCACTGGGCACAATGGCGGCGTTTTGTTATTGATGTGGTGCGGTGCGGCATCGGTCCGGCGGTTCAGCGGCGGTGTGCGCGTTTTCGTGGGCCTCGCACCTAACCGTGGCGTGCTGCAGTTGTACGACAGCATCCATTCTTTGTGCCGCATTATTAGCTACGCGGTGTTCTCCCGGTGGTGGCTGTAACCAGAATTCTGAACTAGAAAGCGTGGAACGAGCGCGCGTATACGTACTTACTTTGGATTTGCAGTGTCCAGCAAAATCATGCTGAAGAGCCATCATAGAAGATAGCAACTGTGCTCCAGAATCTGTTCAATGAATGCCTTGCAAGGTCAGTGACAGTTATGCGGTGTTGGTAATTATGACAGCGGACGATGCATTTGCGGCCCGCAGGTCCTTATTCAAGACTGTAATTGAATCTTGTTTTTCATGTTCCTTTACAGTTACAGCATGCTTGTGCGTATTAAATTCCTGTTCTGCTTCGCTTAATATGCTCGCTTTTCGCAGTATTGTCTGTATTCGAGCAAAACTCGTTAAAATGTCTACTCACACCTGCACAAGGTCACCAGGTGCACCTCGTTGAATGCGCGTGGGACAAAGCCGTTCAAACGATGGTGACCAAATTATTTTAGAACTCAAGACAGAAGGAGCAAAACACATTTTAATGACACTTATGACAAGTACAAGTACGGAGGAAAATTGTGAACTACACATCGAGCAGTACATCTACAATTCAGTGACGTGCAAAAATATTTCACCACAAATATTTGTGACTATAGCAATCCGAAAAATCTGTCACGTTGTTAGTCTTTAAAAACAAAAAAAGAATCACTTTTCTTGAGCATTGGCAGCATGTATTTCAAGCCTTCTTCGGGGAAGGTGTAGGTGTACCATTCAAATGCAAATTAGAGACTGAATACGGATGTAAGAAGCATAGGTCAGCAAAACTTGTGGAGCCCACTCAAACTCACTTATTAAATATTTTTTGCGCTTAGGGCTCACTCGGACTCACACTCACGAAAATTTTCTTCAACCGGACTCACTCGAACTCAAATTCACCCCTCACAGCCTGATCCGAGTCTGACTAAGCTCCGAGTGAGTTTATTCATGAGTTAGCCTAGAATTAGCTTTTTCAACCATGCTGTCACTGCTCTTTAACGCCAATACCTCACGTTATCGGTGCTCTTCCGGGCACCTTTTGATACAGTACCTTCGAATAGTGAGTGCTCGCAAACCAGTACAGTCATTTTTCTTGAAAGGATAAAAACATAAGATGTGTTTATCAAGAACTTCCCTAGAAGAGTTGGCGAGGTGGGTAGGTGAAGGCATCTCCATCCGCAATTCGCGCCTCTGATCAATAAACATTTAAATGGGGCATGAACGTCACTGCTTTGGAATAGGTTTGAGTAGACGTGAGTATAAACGTGAATTCAGGTAATGCTGATAGTAATGCTGAAGACTAGTAGATAGCTCGGCAAAAACAGTGGAACTTACTCAAGACTCACTAAAGAAATATATCTTGTGCTTTGGGCTCTCTCAGACCCGCCAAACTTTTTTGCTGAGCCTAACTTACTCGGACTCACACTCATGAAAATTTTCTTCAACCGGACTCACTCGGACTCACCAAAATATTACTCACGCAGACTTACTCAGATTCACGGCTCGACTCTGAGTGAGTGGACTCATGAGTGAGTTCGCCAACCTGTAGTAAGAAGTGGTGTGCAATATGAATACCAATACAATAGGGAGTACACACAAGTGTTAGACTTCTGTGGGCTTAATTCTGAGAGAAGGGCACATGATCATTTCAGTGTAATAAACATAAAGTGTACCCAAAACACAGTTTTGGTGCATTACACCCATTCAGGTGTGGGATGCCATAGTCATTTCATCCAATTATAAACATATCCATTGATTAATTGTGCATTGAAACGAGAGGCAAGCACAGAACATCTCAGTATACTCAGCTGCATTTAGACGTTAGGGCATCACACATAACAGCATCATCACACATAAGAAACATTGATTTGGACTACAAAAGCAGATAGCAGAGACATAGGGAAGATAGAAAAAACGATATTGTTACTTAGCCAATGAAGTGTTCGAATGGAATGCTGTTGCCCTTTAAACTGGATCAGTTTTGTGAACATTTGGCGCACCTGACTGCTGTGAAAACTTTGCGTTGTCTGCTTACCGACATGATATAGGCGCACATTCAAGTAAGACTCTGCGACACTTCTTAAAAGATGGACATAGTGATTCTCCAGTGGTGAATTATCAAACATGTGTGTGTGCAGTTCTGCAAAGAGTTGTCTATGCTGCAGTGATTCAAGCACTTGGAGTACAAGGTCCTGCAAGAGTGATCTTGATGCTAACATCTTCATATGCACAGCCCATCGAAGAAGAGATTCTGATTTCTTGCAAATTTCAAGGACACTTTTAGATGGGTAGTGAAGCGCCCCCCTGCTTTTCCTTTGAGTGAATGCAGTGTCTGCTGCACCTGAAGTGCTAAACAATGCTTCACTACAATGGGCACACATCAGCTTTGAGCCCAGCTTGTTTGCCACATAGCCAGCAATGTAGGCAACAGCCCGACTTCCAAAATCACTTATGTGTTCGAATGATGCACAGTAATCATGTTCGCTGACTACATAACTATGCTCAACGGTCTCTTCAGACAAGAGCTGCCTCCTCTGAATGGTGGCATTCAGCAGTTCTGTTGCTGAATGCCTCTTGGTTGAGCTGCATGACAGTATAGTTATGCGGACCAGCACTTGACAATTGCCAGAAACAACATCAGACAGTTCATTTTGGACGATCACTTCTTTAAATGCTGCTTGAAATTGTTGGGATGTCGGGTTGTCGTTGTGCCCTCTATGTGCTCTAATTAAGCCAAAAAATAATTCCAAATGATCCTGGCAAATTTTATGCCCAGGAATGTACTTTAGTATCTTCTTTTTACAAATGAGAAAATCATACATGGCTAACAGACTGTTCATGCATATTATGAAGCCCAAAAAGCCAGTTTTCCGCCCCGTTTCTATTAAATTTCTTCTGTTTGCAGGCTCTTTCAAGAGGGAAAGGTATCGTATTGTGCTGTCAAACAATTCTTTGATGTTATTTACATTCTGTTCATTGACTGGTTTTTTCCACCCTCCCTGATGCATGCTGCGGGAATTGAGTATGTCAAAGAGGTTATTAATAATCACTAAAAATTCCTCAGTTGCCTCCGAATTTGCGAATCCTCTCAAGCACATTGCCCTACATTCAGCAATTGCTGTTGCCACGGATAGGCTCATCACCTGGGCTGCCAGGCGGACCTTCATTGGTTGCCTTTGCCACTCGATGTGAGCCCTTCGCAACTTATTTGCCAGATGCACTCCCTCCTTATCTTGCAAGTCATAAAGTGCTTCTATGTGCGCCCACGATACAACTTTTCCATCCTGGTTAATAAAATATTTGTGGCGTGCAAAGGCATTTCTCACCAGCTTTAGCATGTGGCAGGGATCAAGAAAAGCTGCAACTGGTTCGTTAGTAGCTGGGTGCTTGAAGGTTGTTTGAAGGTTCTGAATATCTGCAAAATTGCAACCTAATTCTTGAAGCATTGCAATGTTAGCTGGCGCATCATCGCATGTCAGAGAAACAATCATGGCCCCTGCTTCATGAGCTGTCAGCAAGCTCTGCCTAACTAAGTTCGCTCGCTGCTCACCTACAAGCCCATCAACTAGGAAGTAGCCAAGAGGAACTTTCCAATGGCCATTAATGGAGACAGCCATTATCACGAAGGCGGCTTTTGCCTGTGGCAAGCAGTCACCTTCGGTTCCTGCGCCCATGTCTACATAGCCTTCAAAGTGACCACTTTGCCACTGTACCTGCTGTCTAATTGACATCTCGTCAACTATGAGGCTGCACACAGCTTGATGTCCTCGACTGCTAGTTTCTAAGCATTTCAATTTTAATGCAGTCACAGCCTCTTTAGAGAATCCCGCTTTTCCTTCAACACTCTCATACCATTTTCTTAATGTTCGAGGGTGTGGCAGGCATGTGTCAAAGACTTCCCTTACATATCGATATGCCCGAGGAGAGTAGAAGTTCAAGGTAAGAGCAAAAGCCCTTAGCTCAGGTGAATACTTTCGGGGGTGTTGTCCTGTCTGTTTTGCGATCTGTCGTTTCAAAAGATGCTGATTTGCTGCACCCAGAGTGTCAAGCACTGAAACCTGCTCTCTGAGCAAAATGTTTTCTTTGGTTAGTGTTTTCAAAACTGATTTCAATTCGGCATTTTGTTTTTTAAGGCGCCTCTTGGACTGCTGAAGTCTTTTGATTGCTTTCCTTGATCTTTGCTGCTCTGAGGCAAGTCTTGCTGTGCGAGCTCGCAAAAAAGCCTTTTCAGGGGTGTCGACCTACAATGCAAAACCAGATAGAACAAAACACTAACTTGTCAGGTGGTAACGTGCGTCACTTCTGAAAGGCTGAAACACTTCTAATAACAATATGACTGAGCCAGGGAATTTGGACATTGAGCCATAATTTTTCCTTATTCCTGCTCCTTCTGTTGACACTTGCACTTATGGTATTTAAAACATTCAAATGTAGACAACCTTGTACTATCATATCTTGGTCGCCTCTAAAAAGACCTCATCGATATTAGCCAACCATTTTCTATAACTTGGAGCACAGGTCATTCGTCATTTAATATTGCAGTCATCAATTGATTTGTATGTCATGCAGATAAACATGGCATGTACAGTTTGCATGCGTTGCTTTGATTAAATTATGATTTTAACACCCTTTCTTGTCTTGTTATTTTATTAGTTTACTGAACTAAATATTGGGACTGGTTGTGCTACTCTTGATGTATACACGTGCATTGCTTTGGTCTGATAGCTTGCATTTGTTCATCTTCTTTACCTTTGCCTGCTTTCTTTTTCTTGGTGTTTCAAATGGTGCCAGCATGTCTTCTGGCCTTTGTAATTCCTGTGGAAGTAGATGATACCATCTTCATAAAAAAGCGGTTATTTGTAATTCTGACAATGCTGATATTCACAGGGGCTTGCATAGCCAGTTTTAAGAGGTACTGCTGCACACTTAATAGCATTTTGAACTATAATTGAACTATTAAAATAATTGAACTATACTGCTTCTCGAAAAATTGAGGTGGGCTAGTACATGCATTGCTTCTTATCAGGACACTGCAACCACATAACTAAAGGGAAGGTGCATATTATGTTAGTAAAGCCTCAGCTAGAGAAGGTATCACTTGGTATATCATTCAACATTTATGTCACGTGGAAGTGTGTGTTTACCTGCTCATGGGCCGGCTCCCATTGAATACCAGCAACTTGGCCGGATGGACCTGGTGTGGCGATGCTGCCCTGTGCTTCACTCTCCTCACCAATATCCATGGGAGTCTTTTAGAAAGAGCACGTGTTAGAAATTTTTACTTCTACATCAACTGTAACATCAGTTTACTTATAACAGAGGACAAGCATGCCTGATGAGTAGAACAGAGGTGAATTTTCACCTGTACAAGTGCTGGCTCGATGAAATGACTGGCACTTAGGTTGGAGGGATCTGGGTCAGGTAAACTGATTGGATCTGCACTTTCATGCTGTATATCCATGGCTTCCTAAAAGCAAGAATACCTATGCTATTCAGTGGTTTGCTCTTCAGCAAAGTGTTCAAAGTAGTGAGCTAATGAGCTTAATAATAAAAAAAAACGAGAGGTGAAAAGTGATGTGCACCTGTTGGAGTGTGGACCGCCCGTGGAAGCCTGCAGCTAAGTCAGGCGATGCAGGTGTGGAGAGGCAAGCTTGGAGGCCTTCATGAGAAGTTGCAGCAACCTGATAGTGATATATCACTGCTAGTTAAAAATGCCTTCATGAAAAGCTGTACAAAGCATTACAGATGAAGCGAGGCATTGAAACTGGAGGAATGAGTGCAATATAACTGTCATTCCCACAGTTTCTGCATATTGCTTTACTTGCATTGCATTGTACAAATACACATTGAATTCTAATGCACCAAGTACAACCACAATATTTTATTGTTGAGTGGCTGCTTCAAGCATAACTTGTCCTGTAAGCATATTATAATGATCAAGTGAAGTGTTTACCTGTGCAAGCAGCAGCAAGCCTTCAGCGCAACCTTGCATGAGCTGAGGGGAATCAAAGGATGAATCGGTGCTTGCTGCATCAGGTGCTCTATCACCTTGTTGTACAGGATGAGGTAGCTGGGGGATTAAAAACTTAGTATTACAATTATAGATCGGATGTAAAAAATAAAACAAGAAAAGAAATAACAATGGCACAGGGGTTGCATTACTTCATATCAATATAAATTAACCGTGTATACGTGATGCAAGAGGCACTTACAAAACTCTTGCTTTTGATTACCACGTTTATATCTAAATTTCTAGATGCTGGTTATGAAATTGCTACCTTAAGTTTTTTTTGCACCCCACCAATTCGTGCACAGAGTACTAACAGGTATGAGTATGTGCTGTTAAATTTTAAGAGAAAAATATAATTTCGTCAGTGATGTCAAAAGAAGGAAGCCTGAATAGATATGAACTGGTGCATGATAATTTGTTTATTCATTTAATTGCTTATTTATTTATTTTGAATTATAACATTTATTGTATGTCAATCCTTTTTATCATCATTTACCACTATAATGCTAGCGACATACAGGTATCAAGGTCGTTTACCAGAGAGAGAAAAATATAAATCGTGAACTGTGTATAAGAGAACGGAAATCGGTTCCAAAGTTCATTCATTCTCACCAAGAGAGTAGGAACTGCGTGCTCTCGTAGGCGGACTTTGAACGCGGACATGCGATCAAAATGCTCCTCTAAGAAATGCTTCGAACAAACATGAGCTTCCTTTGCAGGTTCCCGGCGAATATGCGGGGGCCAAATTGCTTCTATCCACTTTGTCCGACGAACGGCATCTTTGGAAAACCTGATAATGGATGGTTACACAACATATGTATTGCACAGTAATGTATACACGCAGCATAACATGTTATATTATAAATCTACAGAACGATTGCCACTATGCGAATTCGCTTGGCCTCTACTTTAACGCGTCCACCGAATAAGTAAATTTACTTACAAATGGTAGGAGGTGGCTGGTAATCCTTGTGAGCCGCGCGACTTGCATCCTGGCACACAACAGCTGGGCATTGCGGCTGTGACCGCGCACACAGCGACGTGCTCGCATGGAGCTTCGAGGGATTTTTGAAGTTTTAAGGCGCGAATAAGACACGGACGAAGAATAGGAACACACACACGCTCCGTGTGTGTGTTCCTATTCTTCGTCCGTGTCTTATTCGCGCCTTAAAACTTCAAATATGTGTAACCAACAAGCCCAGTCTGCCATTCTCACATCGTATATAAAAAAGGCGCTCCGTGTGTGTGTTCCTATTCTTCGTCCGTGTCTTATTCGCGCCTTAAAACTTCAAATATGTGTAACCAACAAGCCCAGTCTGCCATTCTCACATCGTATATAAAAAAGGCGCTCCGTGTGTGTGTTCCTATTCTTCGTCCGTGTCTTATTCGCGCCTTAAAACTTCAAATATGTGTAACCAACAAGCCCAGTCTGCCATTCTCACATCGTATATAGGCGCTCCGTGTGTGTGTTCCTATTCTTCGTCTGTGTCTTATTCGCGCCTTAAAACTTCAAATATGTGTAACCAACAAGCCCAGTCTGCCATTCTCACTTCGAGGGATAGTGCCAACGCAGTAAGACGTGCCGCTCGTACTATTCGAAATCCTCAGGTGTACACAATCATATCCTGCTTTCGTTAAGAAAGGAGGAATGCTGTGTTTGTTTACGGGCGCTGTTTGAACCGGGCGGGCATCCTTGAAGGCTGTGTCCGCGCGTGAACCACCCCTTCCCCACCACGCAAGGCGCTTAGCTATGTTCCCGATAAGGGAGACAGAAACAAGCGCCTTCTCTCTCCTGTTCTCAAATAACTAGCCACTTATCTCGGAGACATCTTCCCTCGCATTCGGCTGGCTTTCCCCGCCGTCCTTGGCGGCTGTGTCCGCGCGTGATCCATCCGGGAGACCTCTTCCCACGCATTCCTTCGGCTGGCTTTCCCAGCTTTCGTCCTAACGCGATCCTCGCCTTTAAGTTCTCCGTAAATACCAGTGCGCGTGATCCACACCAGAGACATCTTCTCACGCACCTTCAGTTGGTGTTCGCTGCTTCGTCCTAATGAAATCCTGGCCTTTGGGATATCCGTTGAAAACAGTACGCTTCGGACATAAGGGAAGCGAAAACAAGGAGGCCGCCGCAACCTCAACGGGCTGTCACGTATACATGCTCCACCGACGCCGATTTTAGTGGCATAACTACGGGCCTCCGGGTTTATTGCAGAGAAGACATGTTTTTGTATCGCCGTGCCTAGCTCACAGCCTGGCCGAAAGTTCCATAAAGCCCAAAGAGAAGCGTAAAAGAAAAGCGATCTGAAAGAAGCTGTACAAATTTCGGCGCCTGGTTCGTTGCGCGGCAATGAATTGGCTGGTCCGACATAACATCTTTATTTTCACAAGAAACTGTTCAAATAAAAAAAAACTTAACGTGCAACTAGCGGAGTTTATTGTAAACGGCGGCAGTGCAAGAGTACAATACCCAGACGGAGAGGTTTCGTCAGCCGTATCGCGGCAGAACAGCGCGTTAAAATCCGTTCAGTTGGTTTCGGATAGCACCGGCGCGCGCGCCGCGCAGCCCACGTGCTTTTCGAGCCGGAGAGAGAGTCGCGCCTTTCGCTTCACATTCGGATGTAAAAAAGAGAGGAGAATTTGCCCAGTCAATATGGCCGACTTCCGGCTTCACCGCGGCTTCACAACGAGTGACGTCAGGGCCTCTCCTCAGTATATTCCTTCCTCCATGATGGCTACGAAGCCAACAGCAATCAGTGTTGGCAGACTGACACCGATTTTCGCTAAAGTTACCGAAACAACACACAACGCATGCTGCAAACGTGTGACAGCGCCTCTGTCTGGTTTACGTTAACTGTGGTTACGTCCGCTAACTGCAGTTGGGTATCACAGCGGTTAAGCTTACCCGTGTGACAAGGGTATAAGACAGCGACTCGCTGCGCTCCGCGTTCGCCCTCTTTCATCTTCGTTTGCTGCATGGCGACGCCGCTCAACGCAGGAACGGACGCCTTAGAAATGCGCTCTAAAGTCTTCCGTTTTCCACGAGAACGACTACGCATCGCAACAGCGTGCGTCCCACGAAAGCGGGAAATGCGAACCGAAGCCGCGTCCCGGCGCTCCTGGCGTTCTTCCATCGCCACGAACGTTTCTTAAAAGGGAAACAAGAAATTAGTTTAGGCTCATAAATTATACCTTGGGAACTCTAGTGTCGTTAACTTCAGTGTCATAGGCTAAATGATAGATGAAAACACCAATGTTAAAATATCACTTTGAAATTTTCAGCCGAAATCTCCGATGGTAACGTCACGGATTTCAATGTTTTTTGTTTATTTTGCCCACTGTGGCTGAAAGGGCCGCTCACCAGGCCACATAGCAAATTTTAGTTAGACGCTGGAAGTTCTTGTGCGCAGAATGAAGAGCAGTATGCCGCAAGAATTTTTCAAATCGGTTCATTACGAGCTCAGAAAAACAATAATTTGTAGCGGCGCGAAACCATGATGCGAGGAGGCGAGCTTCAAACCCTTGCCACTCGCCCCGTGAAGCCTTAGCAAGCCAAATCGCTTCCCTGCCCTCTTCACTTGACACATACGCATGAACACGTCATGCGCATGCATGGTCACGTGCGCATGACGTGCCCGAGCCAGCCCGAGCACGCGAGCGGCGTTGCACAACCGCTACCTTTTAGATGCGAAGTATCTTAAGGCGGAGCTCAATCCGGTGGTGGTGGTGGTGTGCGGCGTGACCTCCCTTACTGCGCATGCGCATACCCTCTCCACACACCTCCTCTCCCCTTCCCCTCTCCGCATACCCTCTCCCCTTCCCCCTCCACATACCCTGTCCCCTCCCCCTCTCCCCTCCCCCTCTCCCATACCCATCCCCCTTTCCAATTTTCCTCTGAAACGCGGGCTAGACATGCCGAAATTCTCTCCTGCGCAACGCCGCGATTAGCTCGAGCGCATGCGCGTCCCCTCCCCTTCTCTCTCCTCTCCTACGCTGCCCCCCTCTCGCCTGCCTGTCGACCGCGTTCCCCGCTCGCCCTGTGAGAATTAACGGCCAGGCTAGATGGAAGATACGACGCGCGTAGCGTCCCTCTTCGCGTTCCACGACGCGAGGTCGGTAGCATGCCCAATGAACGCCAACGGAACGCGATCGTGCAAGTGCTCCGGCTTCGCATCGCCTCCTGGTCCCCTTTAGCGCGAGATGGTGTAACTTTTTTTTATGTAGCGGCTGTGGGCGTTGTGTCGGCGTTCTCTGTGGTATACTGCCGTTTCTGCGGGACGGGCATGAAAGTTGCGACATTTGTACGGGAACGAGAGTGGCGGTATCATGAGCCAGTGCCGCATTGACGTTTACTTGGACGCGGTAGAACAAATGAGCATAATGAGTGCTCGAACGCGCAAGAACATTACTTTCGTTTCCAGGGCTGGCGTCTGCTCGATGCGCTAACCACGGGGACACGAACGCATGGGAAACGGAGGCACATTAGCCCCGCATCTCGCTGCTATTCACGAAAAAAAAAATGAAAAAGACGCACACATTCCCTTTGTGTGTCTCATTATTTCTCTCAGGTTTTATTAATGTATTCAAGCAACAAATTACACAAACTACACATGTCGTGTCAAATAATTATCGCAGTGTCACGTGCTACTGTTGGCGACGTCAGAGCACAGTCGTCTACGTAGAGGAGCGACGTCACAGCACTACCATCTACGTAGGGTCATTCTGTCATGTACGTCATCCCCTCATTCTCAGGGCGCGCGCCCGCGAGAGGAAGGGCAAGCAGCGTTCGCTTTGAAATTTGACCCATTTGCGCGGCGCTTAGCGTTGCAAATTTGGGCGGACGTGATCGTGAACGCCCAGTGTATGCATTGCGCTCGTCAGCTCAAAATTTTCAAACCTGGTGAGGGGCCCTTTAAAGAAATTTCCTCAAACATGGTATAACAAGTCTCTGGCTCCCTCAGAAAACAATTCGTTTTATTTTTACCGATTAAGGACTACCGAGGCCACTATGGACGCCGCCAAATTCTATGACGTCACTGCGACTGGTGCATGAACTTCAAGGTGGCGACACAAACCGCATTTTCTTTTTGCGCGTTTTCTCGCTTACGAAGCGTTTTCTCGCAGAAGCCGTGGTGTTTTAGGGGCGAAGCTCCTTAAGGCGGCACCCGTTCGTCCCTCGTAGTCGTAGTAGCAGTAGTGCGTAACCAGTCGTAACGCTAGTACCAAGATCTTGACCTCCAAGGTGGTGCCGGTGGGAGATTTTTCCTGTGCGTTGTTGAACAAGGAAAAATTCGCAGCGTGCGCGTTAACTAAAAGCCGTATTCTTCTGTCTCTCATTCCCCATTAGCAGCCATTGGCATGTTCCAGTAGGAAACGTTAGTAGAAGTAGAATTGTAAGTGTTAGCTAAAAGCCGACTTCTTCTGTCTCTCATTCCCATTAGCAGCCATTGTTTACCTCCAAGGTAGTGCCTGGTGAGATTTCTCCTGTGCGTGATTAAACAATAAATATTTTGGTCAAAACGCCGTTGATTGATGAAATAAACCAACGAGAGACGCCAGATGTTTTCTAAAAGCAAAACGAAAGAACGCCAGATGTTTCTAAAGCAAAACGAAAAGACGCCAGCTGCTTAACGAAAGACGCCAGATGTTTTCTAAAGCAATGGTTTTCTAATCAATGAAAATTCACAGCGTACATGTAAAATTAAAGTGAGCTGCAAGTCGTCATAACTCATCGAACCTTTAGTATAAACGCGCCCGATCTCACGTCGGTGATGATGTATTGGGCAGAATTCACGGAAGATTCACGGTTTACCGATGAACCTCCGCAGCTTCGCCCACTCATCATCATTCACTCCGTGGATATGCTGTGATTTTTTTGTTAAAAGGAAAGGGCAATTTAGTAATAGGAGAAAAAACGCTTTTCTGTTTAGTGTCTCTTTAGCGTGTATCCACACGACGGACTTATCCGCGGAAATCTCGTCCGCGGACGATCGTTCCGCCGCCCGTCCGGCTGCAAAGCACATCCAGACGACGGACGAAGCGAGTAGACGGACGTGCCGCAGCAAAAAAACATGGCGGCACTGTCTGAAGCGAGAGCTGCCCGCTTCGAATCTTTAAGCTCTTCGTCTCGCATTGCGTGGGTTGTTAGTCCCAAACTGACGATTGTGTCGGTTTTAGGTTTGTGTCCTCAAGCTTCGCCGGCAACGTATTCATGACAATTTGGTACTGTTTCCGAGCGCCGTACTCGTTTTCTGAGAGCTGTAGGCTTAGCGAGTGCCTCTATTAACAGAACATAAATAAGCTCGGTGATCTGCGGTAGCGCGAGTGCTACCAAATCCCAGAGGTCATAATAATGTGCGAATGCTTGCTTGTTCCTTTTTTCTCTAGATGGCGCGAGCAGTCTGAAAGTCGAAAACACATTCATCGCTACCAAAATTATTGAAGGTTTTTATGTTTCCGTCTACGGCGCAGAGTTTCTTTTAAGTTGAAGATGGAGTTACTAATGGAGTTCCATACGAGAAAAAGAAAAAGCAGCGCTTGTTGCCAGACCGATAATGGCACCTTCGGCTAAATTTGTTGTGTTATTCCGCGCGAATCCGAATGCGAAAAAGAGCTTGGCATTTTCCGTCCGCGACGTCCGCGGACGAGGCACGGATGGCACAAATCCGTGACGCGGGGTCACGTGATGCGCCGTCCGCGGCGGAAAAGACGGATTCGGTCCGTCGTGTGGATACACCCTTAAAGGGCCCCTAAACCACTCAGAGGTCGAAATCTAGTTGTGGCGTTGCAGTTGTACACGAGTCTACAGCGAACGCTGGTGTAATTTGCACGCGGTTTCTCATTTCACTCTTTTCTTTGCTACGCTGCGTTCGTCGGCTCGTCTATCCACTCTTCGAGTGCCCTTCCTCGGCGTCCGAGCTGGAACCGCGAGAAGCGCGCGCATCTGCTAGCAGAAATCAGGCTCTTATTCGCACACTGACAGCGTTTCTTGCTCGCGACGTCCCCTAATTATACAGGTGACGTCACGACGACTGTTGTCGATAGAAGAAAGACACGGAGAGGAGCTGTCGAGCGCCTGTTGGTGGTTTAGTGGCCCTTTAAAAGTGATGTCACTGCCGCTCGGAAAGTTTTGTTGCGGTGGAAATGAGAGGAATGTTACAGAAGAGTTGAGATCTGGGCCAGTTGGTTCATGATACTTGACGAAAGCCAGCAAAAGAACGGGACACGAGAAAAGGCAGACACACACACCGCTGGAATGTTAGTCACATCGGCGGATACGAGCATGTTCTTGTCCCATAAACAAGTAATTACAGTCTTATTCTCGGAAACGGGTCAGAAAATGATTCCTAGCTTCACCCAACAGTGATGTGTAGGACGAACAATTGGTTGAAGCAAAAACACACGCAGATAGATTTATTTTGGTTGGACAAAATAATGCATGACTCAAAATTGTATTTCACACACTTATCGCAGCTTCTATTTACGTCATAAAGTTTTTCTGTTTTTTTTTTCGCGCGTTGAAAGGTGAAGCTTGGTGTTTATGCCGGCGCTGCCTTCTCTGCTACGCCTAATGCGGGGCGTTCCCTTGCCTTGTGATTTCGTGTCGTGATGCTGCTGTCTTGTTTATTGGCTGTCTTCAGCCCAAACCATGGAGTATTCCTCAGTGAGGAAGCTTTTCTTCCAGTGAGGCCGCGTTATGTCACTTTTAGAGAAGCCCTCCAAGAGTTTTTTTTTTTTTTTTTTTTTTAAGCACTGCATCACTACCGACCGCATCAACGAGTAGTGGCGCTCGCCAGATTTATTACGGGCGGAACTGACGCTTTGGAGCTCAGGCCTATGATTGGGTAAATGTAACGTTAGCAAATATCGTGGCATTGCATCAAAAAGGGAATATTATTGGGTTTTCTTTTTCTTTAGCATGATTTTGGACTGCATGCCGAATAGACCAAATCTTTCAGATTTTTCAGTCTGAAAACGGAAGGGCCGAGCGAAGAATACGTCGAACGCCACGGCAGTGGAAAAAACGCACGGGGGACGCTTCAGGCGCCGTTGTTTGAAGAAGCTGAAGGGAAAAAAATTGGCCGCGTATCTGCGTGCTTCGGTGCAAATGTCATCGAAAGACGATAGTCTGCTGCCGGCCGTACTACACAAATCTTGGTCTCATCCGCGGCCACCCGTGATGCTGTTCTCGTACCATTTTCATCCTGGCATGATGAATGCAATGGAGGTTCGTTTGAACAGATTTCATTTTACCGCATTATCACTGCTGGCATGCCAGAACCCAGGACCACTGCCAGGTGGCAGCACCATGTAGTTGGCAGAGGGCTTTTTCGTGCATAGCGTCACATTTTCAGCGCAGCCTAAGAAACACTAGGATCTTTAGAATTACGTATCTATGTACTTTCTAGTGACGCAACACACCACCTAATACTTACGTATCGATGTTGCGCCTCAGATATGCGTAATATTTCCTTTTTGATCGACAATGTTCACAAGTATGAACGCAGCTACCAGTTCAAGATGGCTGGGTGTTCAGCAAGTACTTAAATTGGCCGGGTGGCTGAATCTTGTGACAGACAGACAGACAGACAGACAGACAGACCAAAATTTCTGAGTTCAAGTATCCCAAGAAAGACTGTCGTCTTTAAGGTGGTAGGCCACTAAAAACAATTTTAGGAGCAGCCAGCGTTGAAATAACATTTCTTCAAAACAAGCATGTCTTATTTAACTTACCCAGCCATTTATAGTGCAAAATACAAATTATTTATTTTGGGGGGGAAGTGGTCTTTGTCAAAAATTTCATTAAAAGTGGTAGTCACGTCAGCCGTGATAAGGGACTAATGGGTGGCTTAACTCAGTAAAGACTTGGCCATTGTGTAACTAAAGGTTAGAGCTACGCAATGAACTAGGATAAATATTATGCAGTAAATATCAAGGAAGTAATCTTAAAAAAACGAAAAAGACGGGGGAAAAGAGCCAATTTAGACTAAACCTGTTTCCGAAATCTCCTGTGAATTCAAAAATATTCCATCAGTTTATTTTATTCAAGTTCACTGCACAGATATAAATGTTGTAAACTATTATACAACATTTCAGTTCGAAGTACACACTGAGAAAGAAGTTATGAAAGTTAGCGTCACATGATTTCGAGCAAATTCTTATTTTGAGAAAAACGCAAATAAAGCTTTCAGAGCTTGTAAGAGATGTGCGTCCCCCTTGTGGCCGTTTTTAGAGAGTTAAAAACAACTAGAAACACAGACTTATATTTAATGACATCCTCTTATGTAACAGTCAAAATAAAATTAATAAAGTAGTTTGAATATTAATAATATAGACGAAAGAACACTTACTTTCGAAAAAAAAAACACAATGTGGTTTCGGTTTTGCTATACGAGCATGGGTTATGGAAAACTTGCTGTAACTTGCAAACTAATGAAGATATGAGGCTAATTTTTGTTGCAACATATTTTTGAATGTTTGGACGTGCTCAAAAAACTAAAAATCGACCTCCTGCAAAAATTAGACTTTTGGAGGTGGCCTACCACCTTACAATCTAAGAGCGTTGATATAGACGCTGTCGCAAGAAGAGCACTACAACTACAAAGCATGATAAAGACGTTTGCGAGCTGCCTCGTTTCGCACGCGCACTTCACTCTTGAAGCACCACGTTGTTTGTTGCTGTCTCAGCGGTGTCATCAATACGTTGGAAATATCGGGCAAAATGAATTGTTTCTAGAAACGTTGGCGCACAATGACACGCAAGATTCCCGTACGGAGGAGTTTTCAGCTCATGCCATTCGCCGCGCTTTGCAACGATAGTGGCAAGTGAAATGTGGTTACGTGACCTGGCGGAGATCGTGTTGAGGGTAGGCGTCCTTTATATTGTGTTTTGAATTTTCTAGGCTCAATAACTGCGGACTGCGTGCTCCTATGGCTGCCATTCTTGCTGCACCAATCTCTTCGGCCTTCTGTCTACGCAACCCGCAAGTAAAAAATATAAAACAATGAGGTTTTGAAGAGTGTTGGAGGGACCTTTAAAGCTTCCTTGCTGAGGGATCCTCCGTGAAGGTTTCCTTGGCGCTTCTTCAGCATTTCCTCGGTGTAGGTTGCTTCAGCCGCATTCATGCGTACACCGCTACTGACCACGAATTAGCGCTCCGCCTCACTGCTGGTCTGGCCTGGTTGGTACATCATTCGGAAGGGAACAAAGAGCGTTAGAGATGGCTCAATGAAAGAACGACAGACAGCGTGCGCGCTATCGCCCGCGTGGGGCGGAGAAACGTAAGGATAGCGAGCAGATTATATGCAGTCAATCGCAAAAAACAAGAGCTCGATTGTCGTCGTTTTCTATAGGCCTGCATGGTATTGAATGCTCTCGAACCGGTCTGCTGGCGGCCAGCGCAGCAGCTGTGGTCGAGACTAATCCGGCTCTCTGGCGCTGTTTTCTGCTAGGACCCCGTCCGTCGTGTCAGAAGTAGGATCGTCCGCATAGGAGTTGTACGCGTCCACGACAAATCCGGATTCGGTCCACCGTCTGAATGAACCAGAGCTCAGCTCATGGGTACAGGTACGACGGGCTCCCGTTGTCCCATCGACGCCAGGATCCACGCGTCTGCGTCAGCAACTTCTCCCCGCTAAGTACTGTACAAGAATTGACAGCTGAGCTAATTGGCAGTAGTTCTTTATAGAAAGCAGCGCGACTTCAGTTGCGAATTAAGGGCTCTCGTTTGTCTTTCTGTCTTCGCTTGTCCGTGTCATTATTTGCGCATTTTTCTTTATATTTAGCTCCCCCGAAAATACCACTGGAGTGTGTGTATTTATCCTTATCGCTGATCGTTCTCAAGCAGATTTAGTTTGACGGCAGACTTAGCATTCGTAGGTTATCGGCGTACTAAAAAAATTACACCATCTTTCGCTAAAGGGGACCATGAGGCGATGCGAAGCCGGAACACTTGCACGATCGCGTTCCGTTGGCGTTCATTGGGCATGCTACCGACCTCGCGTCGTGGAACGCGAAGTGGAACGCTACGCGCGTCGGATCTTCCATCTAGCCTGGCCGTTAATTCTCACAGGGCGAGCGGGGAACGCGGTCGATAGGCGGGCGAGAGGGGGGCAGGGTAGGAGAGGAGAGAGAAGGGGAGGGGACGCGCATGCGCTCGAGCTCATCGCGTCGTTGCGCAGGAGAGAATTTCGGCATGTCTAGCCCGCGTTTCAGAGGAAAAGTGGAAAGGGGGATGGGTATGGGAGAGGGTATGTGGAGAGGGGGAGGGGACAGGGTATGTGGAGGGGGAAGGGGAGAGGGTATGTGGAGAGGGGAAGGAGAGAGGAGGTGTGTGGAGAGGGTACGCGCATGCGCAGTAAGGGCGGTCACGCCGCACACCACCACCACCACCACCACCGGATTGAGCTCCGCCTAAAGGTACTTCGCATCTAAAAATTTGATTATGAGGGACGTCCTAGTGGGGCGCTCCGGAAATTTCGACCACCTGGGGTTCTTTAACGCGCACCTAAATCTAAGTACACGGGCCGCAAACATTTTCGCCTCGAACGAAAACGCAGCGGCCGCGGGCGGCATTCGATCCCGCGACCTCTGGGTCAGCAGTCGAGCGCCATAACCACTACACCCCCGAGGTTTTGGGACGTTAAACCCCAGATATTATTATTATTAAAGAAAATTTGAGCAACCTCTACCGCTGCGGCACCTGGCATCGCAGTGTTTGACAATGCGCTATAAGGCCAAGCCTCCGAGATTTGACACGCCGGCAGGTTCTGCTCCGGCGGTCTGATTCGCCATGCTCCGCAGTAGAGCTGTGCACGGGCCGTATTTCCGAGCCCGAGCCCGGCCCGGGCCCGCTGACTTTGTCGAAGGCCCGCCCGAGCCCGACGGCAAAGGGCTGCGAGCCCGCCCGGCCCGGCCCGACGTACGAAAACACAATCCCGGGCCGGGCCCGGAACGGCCCGGCTTTTTGAAGGTTCGCTGCGAAAACAAAACATCGTTTTCCGGTAATTGGCATTTTATTGGGCATATCAAATATGATCATACGACGAACAGTCTCTGTTACACAGATTACAAATTGTCGTGCAAAAATAGCAAGCAGTCCAACGATTCCGGGATCAACGAAGTGCGGCGCTTTTGCATTATGTAGCCCGCCGAACTGAAGTTACGTTCGCTGCTTGCACTCGTCGCCGGAATTGCTCATATCTTTTTTGACAGCCTGGCAAGCTTGGCAATTTTCTTTGCATCGCATACCTGCGACAGCGCGGCACTTTTGCTATACAGGTAGACTGCCTCATGCCAGCAACAATGGAGTTCGCTCGCCAAAGCCGTCACGTGTATGGGGTATGCCCATGCAAGCGTCAGTTTGCACGAAGGCGATCTACGTCGAGTCGCTCGTCGCTGTCGCGTGCATTTTCACTCATATGGGATTTGGCCTTAAATCTAACGCGAACAGTCGCGTGGCGCCGTCACTAGCTCAGGTGGTGTTACTTCTATGTTTGTCGGAGTGCAACAGAGGCAGTGCTTTACCTGCTCCCCTTTTGTTTAAAGCAGCGAATGGAAAGGAAAAGCGGTAAAGGGCGGTCGCGGAAAAGGCGCTGTATGCGTGCTGGAAAACAATTGCCGCTCATTCTATATATTTCGGGCTTGAGTCGGGCTTTGCGCCAGGCCCGAGCCCGGCCCGATAAAACTCCAAGTAGCCCGAGCCCGGCCCGGGCCCGCGCTGAAAGTACGTCGGCCCGCCCGAGCCCGGCCCGCGGGCCGGGTCGGGCTCGGGCTTTCGGGCTACCCGGAGCCCGTGCACACCTCTACTCCGCAGCATAAAACCGCAATGCGCAGCGCGCTCCCGGCTCCCCGAGTTACCCGAGTGGTTGCTGTTAGCCGAGGCGTGCTAGAACCTCTGAAACTTCGTAAAGACACACTTTGAAGAAAGCGCGCCTCCTCTCTTTTCTCCTTCTTGCCGCAGTCTCCGACCGTGGCGCCGCGTCGCTATTGGCCAATAGGTGTCACGTGGGACCGCGCGCAGAGATCGGTTGTCTACAATAGCTCTCGACTGCCATCTTTGGTCCAGATCTCTCCGTGCGCTGGCGGAGATCGCATGTGTCGCGTGTACGCGTACTTGCTGCGGCGTGTGCATTGTGCTACAGCGTAACTTTGAGTACAAGGGAAGCCGAAACAGGTTTAACGACGTAAAACTCCTCGCGACACGTTCAGTAGACGCGACGAGTTACGCAGGCATATGATTGCTCCAAATTGAGAAATTCAGGCCAATATCTTCGACTGGAGTTATAGTACCTCAGTGTAGCACGTCTCAAGGTTTCCGCAATTTGCTGTGAGTTATAACATCGCACACAGGCTAAATTTCACAAAGGACGTCGCCGTTTCCCTTCGATGCTCTAACACAGCTTCTGTGGGATCTTTACTTTGTATCAACAATAGACTTTCTGATTTATATGGATCAAAGCAGTGGTTATACTACGTGCGCCTAGCATTACAACAGACAGACAGACAGACAGACAGACAGACAGACAGACAGACAGACAGACAGACAGACAGACAGACAGACAGACAGACAGACAGGCAGACAGACAGACAGACAGACAGATAGATAGATAGATAGATAGATAGATAGATAGATAGATAGATAGATAGATAGATAGATAGATAGATAGATAGATAGATAGATAGATAGATAGATAGATAGATAGATAGATAGATAGATAGATAGATAGATAGATAGATAGATAGATAGATAGATAGATAGATAGATAGATAGATAAAAACGCTCAAAGTGCCTTTGGTTCGCAAAGAAATGCTTCGCATTTAAGAGCAGCGCCTGGCTTGGCACTTGGACAGGTGACGACAGACATCAGGATTCCTCCAGTTTTCTACCCACAATAGATTTACGTTTGTGTTCTCTTCTCTCCAGGCTGGTGTACAAAAGCGGTATGCCGTACGCGTGCAAGATTGTGTCCAAGGAACTGACATCGGCTGTCTACCGCGCCAAGTTCCTGCCCCGTGAGCTGAAAATTGTCGCTACCCTTCGACATCCGCACATTACCTGCGTCAACGAAATCATTGATCTGCCGTCAAAAGTATTCATCATCATGGAGTTGGCCACCGGCGGGGATCTTCTAGAGAAAATTTTGGTATTGTAAAAGCCAGCATCAACATGTGCCCCTAATTAGGAAAAACGATAAGATTTAGGGGCAGTCATTTCATTTTTTTTTGTTGGATGTTTTGTACTCGCAACTCGGGCATATTTATTTCGGATAAGCGACTCCTTGATTAATGATAAAATAAAGCTAGCTTTTCGGCCCCAGAAAAAATGGTATAAGGCTGAGTGAAATTGTTGATAGGACGCCAGCATCAGCCGCTTACATAATTCCAGCATATATGCTACTAATAGGGGATCGATGGATGGATGCTATGAGCGTCCCCTTTATAACGGGGCGGTGACGTGCGCCACCAGGCTCGACAAGAAGAAGCAAGAAAACTTCTTTCTTTCTTTAAGTTGGCATATTACCTTGTCTACTTAAGACTAATTCCATCTTACCATAGAAGAAAAAAAAACAAATTCACAGCCCAGCATTCTGCCCCTTGCGGCAGAACGACCTCATATTTCCCAGTATTCATGTTTGTCCTTTCTCTCTTCTTCTCTGCCACCACTACTCTAACCGTTTCTTACTTAATTCCATCGCGGAGGTGTTCAGCTTTCCATTGTTGTCCGTAAAACCCAAAGCTTCATGTAGGCTCCTGCCCAAACACGCACCTGTGTGGCAAGGACGTAGCCAGGAATTTTTTTCGAGGGGGGGGGGTGTTCAACCATACTTTATTACGTTGGTGCGTGCGTTTGTATGTGCGCGTGTATATATCCGCAAGCAAAACTGAAAAATTTCGGGGGGGTTTCAACCCCCCCCCCCCTGGCTACGCCCCTGCTGTGTGGATATCTCCACATTCAATCAGAAGAAAATGTACAGCGCCATCTGTCTACGAGCCCATAAGCTCGATCCGCCGTGTTTTGCTGGGCGCGAAAACGAAAGGAGTCGCGTATTGTAGCCATTCAGGCGCTAGCTGCTGGTTTTTTATCTTTGTTCTGCGATGACTTCCCAATGCTTCGTGCGCTGTTCAGGCAACGAGGGAAGCCTGACGATGCCGAGAACGGTAACACTAATTTTAATCAAATTTATCAATTACCTGAACTAGGAAAAAGAAAGTACCGGCGCGAAGTTGTTTCGCCAACAAGATGGCACAGTTGTCTGGTTCGGAAATGACCGACACGCGCAAAAGCCATCTTCATCTTCAGTTCATATTCTCCGTGCAATTTAGTTGCTCGCCTGCAACATAAGCCAAACTTGCAGAGCAATATTATGACTGTAAAATTCACCCTTCAATATTGCGACACCTGCATTTTAAAACAGACTGCCGACGTCGCACACGCGCCAGAGAGCAATAATCAGCATTAGCTTGCCGGTCTTGCAGACCGAAGAAAGCAATAATTAACGTATATAAAGGCGTGTAAGCAGTGCTACAGACAATGCTGCGCGCGTCCGTAGAAACTCAGTGCCGCCACACGAGACCCGAACGGCGCAAAAATCCCAACATACATCTCCTTGGAAGCTTTGCAGGGCAGTGCGCGCCGAAGTACGTATAGTCCACATGCTTCGTCTGCCCTTCGCTTTACAGCCCCCTCTCCCTCCCATTTTATTTTTATTTTGCTGTGTTCGGTCAGCGTGCCATGCGAACACGGAGCTAAGACTTACGGAGCCGTAGAGTAGATGGACATGTTTGTTCGGTAGATAATCGCGCTCATCTTTCCGCTGATCGTGGGCTCCCGTTTGCTGTTCGCAATAGCGAACGGTAATGCGCGACGCCGCCGTGGGATGCGAAAGCGAAGAGCGCAATATTTTAAAAAGATATGTCAATGAACGGACATGTATAGCGTTAAAAAAAACAGACAGACAATAATAAACCCACGCGACAAATTACGACCACAAGGTGTCATAAACAACCAGTGTGTAGTAAAGGAGCATTACTCGGCCGCTCCCTTTCTATACAGCTGAAACGCGCGTTCAGTATTTTTGTTTGGGTTGCGGCGTACCGCTCGTGCAAGTGTCCATGCCTTGTATTTCGAGAAAGCTATGACACTCGCTATTGCGTAGGATGTAGAGATACTTGCGGCTGAAGAAATGAGCCGACGAAAGCAGCACAGAGTTGGACGGGTCGTGCAGAGACAACAAAGTGTCGATATCTGACGAGTGTTTATGATCCACGCTTGTATAAAATCACAGTGGGAATTACAATGGAGATGCATTGCAGTCATGAATTCCGTGTCATGCCGTTCGGTCTTTGCAACACGCCCGCAACATTCGAGCGCATGATGGACAACATTTTGCGAGGTCTTAAGTGGAAAACATGCCTCTGCTACCTAGACGACGTGGTTGTATTTTCATCAGATTTTCCTACGCACCTCCGTAGGCTAGAGGAAGTGCTTCAGTGCCTAACTGACGCTGGCCTTCAGCTCAACCTGAATAAATGCCGCTTTGGCGCAAGGCAGCTCACCATCCTTGGCCATGTTGTATCCAAAGACGGTATTCTTCCCGACACCGCCAAGCTTCGGGCAGTTGCTGACTTTCCTAAACCTGCGTCTCTCAAAGAACTTCGTAGCTTCCTTGGCCTCTGTTCCTATTTTCGCCGCTTCATCCGGAACTTTGCGACCATCACCGCTCCCTTGAATCAGCTCCTACGAAGCGACTCGAAAAGTTACGCTTGGACGCCCGCTTGTGACAATGCTTTTCAAGAGTTGCGCCATCTGCTCACCTCACCGCCAATCCTGCGTCATTTCGACCCTACTGCTCCGACTGAGGTCCACACCGACGCCAGCGGTGTTGGACTCGGCGCCGTGCTCGCGCAGCGTAAATCTGGATTCCAAGAGTACGTCGTCGCATACGCAAGCCGCACCCTCACTAAAGCAGAGACCAATTATTCTGTTACAGAGAAGGAATGTTTGGTCATAATTTGGGCTCTTGGTAAATTTCGACCTTATCTGTATGGCCGCCCCTTCGACGTAGTCACAGACCACCATGCGCTTTGTTGGTTATCCACGTTGAAGGACCCCTCCGGCCGATTATCTCGCTGGGCTTTGCGGTTGTAGGATTTCGATATGCGCGTTGTCTACAGGTCGGGCCGCCGCCACACCGATGCCGACGCCCTATCACGCTCGCCTGTGTCAACCGACAGCACTGCCTGCCTATCTGCCGTGGACGAAGTACTTTCGTTCCCAGCTGACTGCGACATGGCGTCGGAGCAACGCAAGGATGCCTGGATCAGCGCTCTGCTCCGATTCCTTTCCAAGCCGTCGACTTTTCCTTCAGCTCCTAGGGCCTTGCGTCGTCAAGCTACTCACTTTGAGATCCGTAATGGCCTCCTCTATCGCAGGAACTACATGTCTGACGGCCGCAAGTGGTTGCTGGTGATACCTCGACATCTTCGAGCTAAAATATGTTCAGCCTTTCACGCTTACCCACAGTGTGCACATGCGGGCGTCTTCAAAACATACACACGACTTTCCTCGAGGTTCTATTGGCGAGGCATGTACACCTTTGTGCGCAAGTACATTCGGCCATGCCCACAGTGCCAACGACGCAAAGCTCCTACCCCGCACGTCTCTGGTACGCTCCAGCCAATACCGTGCCCGGCCAGGCCGTTCGACCGAATTGGCATTTACTTGTATGGACCTCTTCCATTCACGGCTTCCGGAAACCGCTGGGTCGTCGCCGTCGACCACTTGACACGATACGCAGAAACAGCCGCTCTGCCTGCTGCCACCCAGCACCTCGACCAAAAATATAATAAAAACACTGGGGACAGCAAGATGTACAGTAGGGACAGCAAAAACAGTAGGGACAGCAAGATGTACAGGCGCAGGCAGCGTTTCAGCAAACACAGGCAGGGCATCTCTAGCTCGTGCCTCGAGCAGAGCTGGCGATGTGGCTGCAGCGCTGGGCATTCCTCTTCGCTACAAAGTGTAAGTTTATCTTAGAAGTTTGACAGTCACATCTCCTCTACAAAAAACACTTTTCATGAACGCCTGCCTCAGATCGAAAGCGCACTCCAATGGAGAACGGCAGTTCGGGTTTGCGAAGCGGTGCGCCTCTTGCAGCTGCCGTCCTGATGAGTTTTTAAGCGCGCAGAAGGAGCAACATATATGCATGGTGATCAACAGACATTTATTCACACATGTGAACACACGCCAGCAGTTCCGGAATAATTATGTCATAAAGGAATACCTAAACATCTGAAAATACCATAGCCAACATCTAAAACGATCCCACAGCCACCGCATTTCTGAATAAAGGCAGGAAAATCCTGATCGAGAATGGGGGCAGGCGAAGAGTTACAATGTATTTGCTGTTATTCACGGCACATTCACAATAAATATTTAAAGAGCTAGAACGCGAAGAAAATAGAAATAAGGATTAACGGAGAATATCTTAGCTACTCGCGTTTTGCGAACGACATCGCGCTTTTCAGCAGTGACGGTGACGAATCACGAAAAATATAGTGCATATGTAAACGAAACAAGCGTTAAGGTAAGATTAAAGAAGGACCCGGAGAAAACAAAAATACTGTTAGGCGGCCCGACGAAAAAGCGTGATTAAGAGTGGCAACCAGACTAGAAGAATATGTGTACGCTTGCGCTAATTACTAGCAAAGGAGCCCCCCCCCCCCCCCCCCGCTTTCGATGTTTATCAAATTCACAAAAAAAGAAAGTTGGGTTGGCTCGGAAACGTTAGGCATTCGCAACCCATGCCTGGCAATTAAATTACCGCTATCCGTTAAGCGAAAATTACGCTTATTTCAGGGATAACTTACGGGCCGAAAACATAAACTACTGCACGCAACCTGAAAAACATCGCGTGTGGTGCCACAAGATCCCATGAGCTCAACATCTAAACACGGTAGACAGGCACGTACGCTCTGCTAATCTCAAGGTAAGAATGTAACGGAAAGGAATCGCGCATGAAAACCTCTCACGTGTGCCCGTTCGATCGGTAAGAACACGAGCGAATAAAAATTGCGAGCGCACCATAGTAGCTGAATGCACGAAAAAGGATGGTTAGTCGCAAATGCGCCATAAGAAGACAACAAACCTGATGAGGCTTAAGAGCAGTCAACACGTGGCCTTATATGAGGTGAGCGAGCCCAATATGGAAGCATTGTTCCACTGCTCGCTGCGCTGATCTCTGCCAAAAACAATGCCGGAATCCTGCCGCGTATCCACCTCGCACACGATTTTGACATTCCGCCACCCATGGCCACACACCGACACTTCTTGAAGAATGCTGCTGGCCGGAGCGAACAAACCTGCTCCCGCAGCAACGATTAGGCCCATGCCTCCGTCGGGACGGCTACCCTAGTGATCACCTTTCATGGCCTGGAATCACTCATCAGAAGGCCGGCCGAAGGAGGCTATGAGAGATACGCTTCATTATGTCCAGGACTGTCGCCTAATTCCTGCGTGCGTGTCACTTGCATTGGCGACACTTAGTTCGAGGCGGCTTGTGCGCACTAGCGATTTTTGATAGCTTGACCACGTAGGGCGAGCACCGAGAAATCAGATTGTTTCGGTCCTCATTGGGGCGTTATTCTGAAAATCCTGCAGTAGTATTACAGCTGACAATGATAATGATGCACGCGATAACGCTAGAATAACCGTGGTGATATGTCCTGTATGACGTATGTGAGGCTGTTGAGCGAAGTGGGACTACTGCTGCTTAAATGTTTAAATATTTGCGTTGGTCAGCCTCGCGTAATTCCGATTTCGAGCATGCTAGTGGCAGCAAAGGGAAAGCAGCGCTCGACGTCGACAAGAGTGTCAGTGACGGCCGTAAGAATGGTGAGAGGGCTAAGAGCGCATCGCGATGCTGCAAACTTTGAGCTATATGTGTTCGCCAATGACATAGGCCAACCGCTGATAAAAACCTGGCTTTGCCGGCAGTGGTCGTATGCCAAGCAAACCACGTCGTGAAGGTGCAGTCGTACATTCTAGGAAGTGTAAAGTGGGGGTAGGTAAAGCACGTTCACCACCTCTGGCCCTTTCCTTCGCGTCTCTCATGAATTACATATTGCTGTTTTGTTGTACGCCATGTATTCAGGCGCCTATGTCTCACATTATGCACACCTATTGCTCCATTTAGTTGTTCGTTGTGCACGCTCATATCTATTATTTTTGTTGATTTAAGTGCCTTCAAGTTGCATTCATTATTCCCAAGGCATTCAACGCCTGCCTTTGCTAAGCTGACCAGTGCTATTGGAAAATATGTAAATTAGAAACCGCGGTATTGACGGTACCTTATTTGTTAAGGAGATATTTTTGAGCACTCATGATTAGATAATGTTCCCCTTCACTGCATAAATGAGATCAAATGGGAATTATCTGGGGCGCGAGGTTCGCTTTAGAATGAGAGATGGCCTCGACTGCTGCTGTATTTATAGTGCCATAAAATATTGCATTATTTGTGCAGAAAGTGAAGCGGTTCAAAGAGAAGAGGGCGTCCCGATACTTTATGGAGATGGCCAGCGCCTTGGCCTACCTACACTACAAGGACATTGCCCATAGGGACCTCAAGTGCGAGAACATCCTACTCACTTCAACAAACCGAGTAAAGTTGGCCGACTTCAGCTTCGCACGTTACTGCAGTGAGAATGCCTTCGTGCGCTTTTGACATAGTTGCCTAAATTTATGGAAAAAAGTGCTACACCCTGAGAGCCAGAGCCAGCACTACGAGAGCAAGGCATCCGTGTTAATCCTGCCTGAATTTTCGCAATTTTTGTGAAGTGCACAGCTACCCGTGGAACTAACTGTTTTCTTTGAACCAGAGCAAAATAACTGCGAGCTCCGTTACAGCCAGGTGCACTTTCGAGTTCACAAAATGCATGCGCCGAAGTAGCATGCACTAGCGCTGGCCTTATTCAGAGTGTCTCGGCTAATTGAGACCAGGTTATGAAAAAGATGTGTTTAATAAACCTGCCAACTGTAGACTTGCGGTATGCATATTACTTTTTTATTGTCTATATACACTGCAATCTAGCATAGCAAGATATTGCAAGAGTGAGTGCATGCATACAACAAAAATACAATATGAATGAATCCGGCAGATCCCACGCACTGTGGGAATCAATGTAATGCGAAGCAGCCAGCAGAGAGCTGCATACATCGCCTTGTTTCTCTTTGAGCAAACTGAAGTCTTTCATGTCATGATATCTAGTTCACTATATATCCCATGTTTGTCATACGTGCATGCACGAAACGATCTTTTATATCCTGCATTGTATACTCTGGTATATACAATGCATGACCTGTCATTTATGTTCGTCACGGACTCATGTCATGCCATACCAATTTTGGTGTATATCCAGTTAACAAAAAGACCGGAAGCGCACAAAGACAGTGTCATGTAAATCATGCCGTACATGACATGCATGTTGTGATCTGTGCACTAGGACCTGTCATTTATGATCGTCATACAGTCACGCCACGCAATACCAGTTTCGGTGTGTATCAAGCTAGGGAAACTGCCGCGAGCAGACCATTAACATGGCGTGCAAATCATGCTCTACACGACATGCATGTCATGATTGGCATGTAACCACCTGCCATTAGTGTTCATCGTACAGTCGAGTCGCGCGATACCAATATCGGGGTATGTCAAGCTAGCGAAACAGCCACGAGCAGACCATGAGCGTGGCATCTAAATTCTGCTGTGCATGACATGCATACCATGATTTGCGCCTTAGGACCAGTCATTTGTGTTCGCCATACAGGAATGTCTCGTCGCACCAATTTTGGTATATATGCACCTAAGTAAACGGCCGCAAGCGCCCGGCGATCATGTCATATAAATCATGGTGTACGTGGCATGCGTGCAATGATTGTCATGTTACCACATGTCATTTATGTTTGCCGTACAGTGATGTCACGCAATACCAATTTTGATGTATATGAAGCTAGCGAAACGGCCGCGAGCGCACCATGAGTATGGCATGAAAATCATGCTGTACATGACATCTATGTCATGATTTACATGTTACCACCTGTGATATATGTTCTCCTGCAGTCACGTCATGCAATGCAAAATTTTGTACATGTCAAGATAGCGAAACGACCGCAAATGCACAATGTGCGGGGCATTTATGTCATGGCGTACATGACGTAATGATTTTAATGTTACCGCCTGTCATTTATGTTCGCCATTCAGTATTCAGAAATGTCTTGTCACACCAATTTTGGTATGTATAGATCCAATTAAGCGGCCGCGAGCGCCCCGAGACCATGTCATGTAAATCATGCTGTACATGGCATGCGTGTCATGATTTTCACCTGTCATTTATGTTTGTCGTGCACTCTTCACGCCATACTAATTTTGGTATATTTCAAGTTAACGAAACAGCCGCTAGAGCACCAACACCAGGACATGCAAGTCATGCCGTTCATGACATGTATATCATAATTTCATGTTATGACCTGACATTTATCTTCGTTATTCAGCCATGTTATGCCATACGAATTTTGCTATACATCCCATTAACGAAACGGCCAGGAGAGCTCAAAGTCGTAGGCAGATAGATAGATAGATAGATAGATAGATAGATAGATAGATAGATAGATAGATAGATAGATAGATAGATAGATAGATAGATAGATAGATAGATAGATAGATAGATAGATAGATAGATAGATAGATAGATAGATAGATAGATAGATAGATAGATAGATAGATAGATAGATAGATAGATAGATATTCTCAAAGTCGCAGAAATTCGCTAAGAAATGCTTCGCATTTAAAAACTACCCCCACGCTGCACTTAGTGAAAACAGTTCGGTGACTGGTTTTGCAGGCTGAATTGCGGTCACCGCCTGCGATACGGGCGCGAAGGTCAGATATATTGCAGGGGGCCTAAGTTCCCATTAAACTTGCGACACTCGTTTTAGCCCGTGAGACTTCTTGTGAAAGTAGGGCATCACCTCAGTATTCCTTGTCTCATCCAGTGACCGGGCACGTGTTTTTTTTTTTCATCTTTCTGGCCAACGTTTCACCAACCGACCACAAAATTGGTGACAGGCTGTCAGCCGATCCACCTGCTCCATCAGGATTTCCTGCATGACGTGCGGATAACTTTTGTTAAGGGCATTCATGAAACACAGATTCGCAATTCTCCGTTTCACCAACTTCGAGTGTCGGATTCGAAAGGCAGAAGTGCCTTTTTAGACCTCGGGGCGCACTTCCAACATACGTGTCCGTCATGTCAAAAGGATATTTCTAAGTATATAAACCTAGTGGTCTTGCATGCAGGAACTTCTTTAGTAAATACCATATTCTTTGAGTAGGCTCTAAAAACATCGAAAATTTCATCTGCCACATGAGGTAGCTGGTCAGTAGGTGAAAGATTAAAAAAGATTAAGAAATCATCAACGCATCTATACACCTTGATGACATGTGCGTGATGAAGTGCTTGCTTTAGTGCTGGATCAAATTTGGCGTAAAACACCGAACACAGTACTCGCGCGACGCTCGACCCAATACATATAACCTGTTTGGCTGAAGAGAATTGTGGAGCTTAAGTACACCCTGAGAAGCTCCAGGAAGGACTGACGAAATTCTGCAATTGTTCTGAAGCGCAACAGTCTCGCTTTTTTCAATTACTTCCCGCACTGCTTCCAAAAGGTCATCCTGGGCTGTGGAATAGAACATGTCCTCAACGCTTATTTCCTGGAAGGGGGCCGATAAGTTCAGCGCTGTGGTGTGTGCATCGGGTCTTGTGCTGCACCGATTTTGAGCCACATTTTCTTGACTAAGGCTGACAGACCTACACATAGGGGCTTGTGAGGTTTGGCTCTAAGGTCTTGAGGTACGTAGATGACTACCTTATTTTTGTTGACGCTCTCAATTTCAGCCACAGGATAGTAGATATGTTGACGGTCTTCAAGAAAGAAAGGCTCGACCTGAAGTTTTTTTTTTTAAACCCCCAGACACCAGACCATCCAGTTCCTCAACGTGCATCTCGTGGTAGGCGGTTCGCACATTTGTTAAAAATACATGCCCCATCCATCAAAAGCCCTGCTTGACTTCCGCTCCGCGCATTATAAGCTGGTAAAAAATGTGATTGCTTTTTCTTGCATCCGGCCAGCGCTGACCAAACTATGCCAGCATTTAATGCACGCGAGGGCATTAGACCAAGTGTAAAGCTGCGTGAGGCCAGCTAAATGAAAAGAACATCGCCACTGCGAGCCAGAATTGTCTGAAGCTTATCAAAGCAAGAACGTATGGTGAACTCAATGCTCAGGCGGAGAACAGAAAGAAATATGCCATCATACCCTATATGCACGGACTTTCTCATCGACCGAAGATATGGCCTCTCGATGCACTGTTGACGTCGTTTACAATGCCAAGAATAAACTCAGTTCCATATACCCAGATCTTCACAAACGCCTGCGTAACGAGGGATAGCCGAGGCAGACAACACGTAACACTAATCGCAGTATGCCTTTTCTGTCCTCCGTGAGCAACGTGTTTTAAATGCGAATGCATTTCTTAGTCGGGGGCATGTCAGGCGTCTGTTGGTGTCCGCGCGCCGGCAGGTGTTATCTCTCCGCTCCCACTCCCTCTCCCATAGCAACAGCTGCGGGCGCGCGCGCTTATCCTCGCCCCTAGCAACCGGAGCAGGTGGTGCAGGTGGAGTAGCGGAGAGTGAGTGGAGAGGAGGAGCGCGCTCTGGCGTGTGAGGGCGCTCGCATCGCGGGAGCTCGGCGGAGCTCCCGCGTGTGTGGAGAGAGTGTAGGAGAGGGTAGGTGCAGTGCTTCGCCGCTCCTTCTCTCGCCGTTCGCTCTCTCTCCTCCCTGCGCCCCACTCTCCCGTCCGCTCGCTCGCATGTATATATAAATGGAGTGAAGCGCGCGCCTCACTCTCGACCGTTCGCTGGCTGGGCGCCTCTCAAGGCGATGGCAGATCCTCGTCTCGTCATTAATTTACGCCATTAAAATTACTACGCCGTGTACTCTCGACGCAAGAAATGCATTCGCATTTCCTCACGATTCCCTTTTTGGTCATTGCTACGTAGGCCAGACTGGCCGCTGCCTGGATGTTAGGGAAAGGGGCACCACGGCTTCCTAAAAGGTGGCCCCTATTCACACCTGACGCGTCACTGTCGACAGTGCGGGTTCAATCCCAAACTCAACAAAACCACCGTTCTGTTCCGGCACCGAAACGGGCTAACGAGAGAAATAATCGAAGCTTGCCATATGCAGAGAAATGCTTCCACGTGCATCAGCCAGCCGTCTATTAACCTACTAAATAGTGTATTGGCTTATCTCGATAAGTCTTTGGCACTGGGAATAGAGTAGAGGCAGCCACGCACACGCTTGGCATGATCTAGTTGTTTTCACCACAGTTGTTTCACTTTATTTTTGTGACCCTCATGCGCAGAAGGTAGCCTTTTTTTACGTTTTTGTTACTGATTTTATTTTTGATGTGATACTTTTTCATCAATTGTTAGTCGGTTGTTTCACGTATGCTTTTCCGTCTTGCTGTTCCCTTTGGTACGTGATAAAACCTGGCCAATTTCTGTGAGTAAAGTTTAGTTTGAAGTGGTGCACTCTTGTCTAGTTATGGTGTATTTTGTGTGTTTTGCGCTTCCAAGTACATTCATGGATCGGTACAAACTTTCCCAACTTTCTGTTCTCCTTAGCGAAAAAAGTATAGACATTTAAAAAAAAAGATCTATATCAGGAAATTATACACAGCTCATCAGTGCACGCACTTTGGCAATTGCTCAAAAATTCATCACTGGGCAACTCACGCTGGAAGCCCGCAAGACCATTCCAAATATCAATATTATGAGGAAAAAATGAAAGCTTAAAGCAATCAATGGATGATTTCAAAGGAATTATGTTAAGGTGGTGACTTCTTCTTGCGAGTCGAGAAGAAAGGTTTGTGAAAACAATCGGTGCATATGATAAATGCTTCCCAACGAGCAATTTAATGCAGCAGGACACCACGGCCGCAAGTACGTCTGTGCGCCAAATGTTTTAGCTGTAACTTGTTAGCATGTAATGTCGGTGAAAAATAGTGATGGTAACGATTACATATCAATCTAATGGCTTTTTTTCTGAATATACGCCAGCATATTTATATCTTTGCCACGATGTGGTGACCACACGACGGGCGCGTACTCAAGTAGAGGCCTTATTAGCGATCTGTATGGCACTAGCCTACACTCGTTAGTTGCGTCTCGGAGGTTTCTCTTAATTAAGGTAACCCCTCTTAATGTATATTTAAAGCAGCATTTTACCATCCCTAAGAGTTATAAATATCTTTATTTGGTGAGTTTTTTTATTTATTGCTTGAATCACTAAGACATTGGAAGTCCAAGTAAGGCGGAGGTCTAGGGGAAGACGAAAGTTTTAAGAGGAGAAAAATCCTTGGCTGCCGCTGGAGCCAACGTTTCGACCAGAAGACCAGGCTCTGTCAAGACAGCAACTGCTCTCCTTAGCACTGTGTACGTGTGCACCTTCGTCCTCTCACCAGCGAGGGCAGGGTACTGTGAAAAAAACTCACACCATCTCCCGCTAAAGGGGACCATGAGGCGATGCGAAGCGGTGTTTCGGCATGTAGAGCCCGCGTTCTAGAGGTGGAGTGGTGAGAGGAAAGGGAGGAGGGCAAGTGGAGAGGGGGAAAGGAGAGGGGAAAGAAAAAGAGAAGGAGGAAAGGGAAGGGGACAGGTGATGTGGAGAGGGGAAGGGGAGAGGGGAAAGAGGGAGGGGAGTGGAGAGGGGGAGGGAAGGGGACAGGTGATGTGCAGAGGGGAAGGGGAGAGGGGGAAAGGGAGAGGGGAGTGGGGAGGGGAAGCGGAGAGGGTTTGCGCATGCGCAGTAAGGGTGGTCACGCGGCACACCACCACCACCACCGGATTGAACTCCGCCGTAAGATGCTTCACATCTAAAAGACGGGTGACACAGCAGGTGGCTATTTAGATATCCCGCCAATCGGGAGAGCAAGCGGGAGAAATCCTAGACAAAAGAAAGAAAACAAGGAGGGGGGACAGGTATCGGCAATGTAAACGGGTTTTGTGTGCATAGACGGGGTGCATGTGGTTGCCAGTGCAGTACTGCTACTCATTCGTTGCGCGTATCACATAGTGGCGGTTGTTACTTCCAGAGCAAATAGTTGTAGGCCTGGTGCATGGTAGTTTGGCTAATACTACATCGATAAAACATTCTTGGTGACAGCCTGGTTTCCATTCACTGAGTACAGGTTTAATGCGTAAACATTGCTACTCTCCTTGGTGTTTCATTTAAAATGTCATTTGTAAGTCAGTGCTTTGTGAATTGCTTCAAGCCCATCCCCCAAGGCCATCTTTATTGTGGATATAGTATTTCACCCGGTCGACCACCTGACTTAGCGCGCTGGACACACGGGTCTTTGCATTGAACGGTCCTGGCCTTTATCCGCGAAACTGAACTCTTTCTTTTATTTTACCTTATGGCGTAAAAAAAATTTCATCTCGCGCGCTTCGCTGCACATTCGTCGGTTTTCTGGTTTCGGTGGAATGAGTGCACTTACACTAGTGATGCAGAACTATCGGTAAATTGACTATCGATAGTATCGAGAGTTTCTTTGAAACTATCGATAGTGTAAACAAACTATCGATAGTACTACTATCGATAAACTATCGATAGTCGAATCGGTAGTACCATTGGTAATATTAGTTGCGATATTACTGCCACGCGTGTTTATTGCTTTGTTTCGATGTATTCGGGTTTCACCCACAGACTGTTAGCTGCGTTTGACGCAGACCGCGCCGCAATGTTTGAGAAGTTTCGCGATTGTTTGACATTTTATGCTTACGCGCCGGACGTGAATATTCAAGTTTATTCGAGAGCTTACGCGAGCAATAGCAATAACACTGGAAGGTTTGATGACTGATGTATAAAAGACGAAGCGTTCTACCTATTGTCAGATTACTCGACGGCCGGCGACTGTTCTCGATGCTATCACTGCGCAGCGTGTATCGCTTGTATTCTGAGTTTTGATTTTCTGGGCACAAGTTCGACCAAAAAAAGAGCTTTGTATTTTCCAGTCTTGCTGCAGCGTTCTTCACCGTCAGAACCACGTGACGAACTATCCATAGTGGCGCGAATAACGATGCTGTTGCTGGCTGGCCAAATTGCCAAAATATTTGGGATAACCTACTCTCAGCTTCGCTTAATTTATGAGGAAATTTTTATCGAGAGAAATTATTTACGCAGTGAAAATGGCGGCATATGTCCATGAATAAATGAATATTTAAAAGCAACCAGTTACATCTTACAATTAACAAACTTAGTTCTTGATCATTTTTTCATTTTGCAATCATCAAATACAATATAAAACTGAAGACGCGCAGTTCCACCCCATGTAACGGCTTTCTTTCCGCTGCAGCTTAATAGCTTGACTGTATGACCATGTGTCAGCGAAGCACTCTGGTGAATAACGCAAGCATGTCAACTTCCTTGTCCTTCAGCCTGCTCCTCCGGCTACACTATGTAGTATGAGCGCGGGGAACCAAATTTATTCTGCAATGAATTCGCGCTGTTGATTTTAAACTATCGATAGCACTATCGATAGTATCTTTTACCATCGATAGTTCGATAGTGACTCAGCTATCGATAGTATCGATAGTACCATCGATAGTTCTGCATCACTAACTTACACATGCCAGTGTGCTCACTATGTGGTCTGTGAGGTGCTTACGCTCAGACTTGAAATTCAGGGCTTTTGTAGCACCTACGTAAACTGTAATAGTAACTGCCTTCTTCAGATTTCCCGTTACAACCTCACGCCCGGCTTTTTGTTTTCGTTAGCTGCACAACTTCCTTTGCTCAGCGTGTACCCGCAGCCTGGTAATTGCGGTTCGTTCAGTGTCTGGCAGAGAGGCCTACTTGGCAACGCAGCTTCTGACGAAAAGGCCACGTCAGCACTATTTGCCAAACATATATCAATATGCAGCAAAAGGGGGAGTTTGGCTAGTTGGTTCGGGTTCATTTCGAAACAGCGCAAAAGACGAAAGACACAGAAGACTTCGCCAAAAATAAGCTGAACAGCCTTGCGTGCCAGAAGTGATAAGCTGTTCCCAGGTGTGAATGTGTCGTCTAGCAGAATTTGCACAGTCAAGCACCGCACGCAATTTTTTCTTTGCCAAAGCAATCTCGTATGTTCCATTCTGTTGTCATGCGGTAAGGTTTATGTCGGGCAAACGGGGCGCAGCCGCAACATTCGCCTGCGTGAGCACCATAGCTCTTGAAAGGGTACGCCGTACTCCCATTTGACTGCCCACTGTGCTGCTTGTGGGTGCTGCCCGGAATTCTGCCGCACGACCACCGTTTTTGGCCACAATGATTCCCGCATAAGGGAGATAGCTGAAGCATTCTCTAACTGCAAAATGGCTACACGTCTGTTAGTACACCGTCTATTGCGTTGCCTGTAGTCTTTTCACGTGCATAGGTTGCGCGCGCACATTTTGTTATTATGTTTCTTCGCTTTCTTTTTCTGTTTTGCTTGAATAAAGCACTCAGTTACAGCGCTTGTGTTGTTAAATCTTCTTCTGTGCCTTTCGTCTTTCGCGCTGTTCCGAAATGGATATATCAATACACCCACAAGAGCTGCAGATCGCAAGTCTTTCTTACATCGTGATATAACAAAGTGTTGGCAAAGGGTGTCTAATAAGCAACGAACGATCAAAGTGAATTTCAGAGAACGGGATACCTGAGAAAACAAGGCAAAAAGAAGTACTGTTTTCTTGATTAGGAGTAGGGCTCACTCACAACACTCAGTCTGCTACTAACTGGATGTTACCTTCCAATTGTCTGTGACTGCTGCAATAGACTTCTGCATGTTCTCCTCGAAAGTCGAGAATGAGAGCGACAGAGGAAAGAAAACAAAAACACTTGACCTCATCTTCCACTTCAGATGAATACAGTTCTTCCTCTTAAGGCTTTTATTTAAACAGTGCTGTTCTCGTCATTCCATTAGTTGTAAAGTTTCCAGAAGCAAGCAACACCCCATGACTCACTCGGCTGTGCTAATTGTAGTGGAATATCGACGTAATAGTGACAATGCAATCACAGTTGTAGACCACCTACCCAAAAGTCAAGAGATCTGCGGAAATACTACGCTACAGAAATAGCGCTGTCATACTAATCCTTCACCGCTTCCTTTGGTCGCCATAACACTCACTATTCACAGTCATTATTTTATTGAGTACATATTTTATACCGCACACGTACAGCCGTCTCACGTCCAAGGTCATATACGAGTATATACCATTATCTAACGTCCGCAGTAATAATTTACTTGAACCTTGCAATTTCTCACCAAAAAGTATAGCTCTCTATCGCCATTTCCGACCCATTCACCAGAAAACGCTATGCATTATTACTTTGAAGCACTGTGCGCCTAAAATTTTTTAAACGCTAGAAGTTGCATGCACACGTGCAATAACACTACAAGTTATTTCTTTGTTGACATCCAAGTTTTCAGAAGGAGTTCATTCTTCATTGCCATCCTGCATAAGCGCCACAAATGACACGCTGGCAGTTATCAATTCAGCATATTGTGCGTACAGCTCCAGAGTGTTTCTAATTAATCGCTTGAACATAGACTAATTATTAGAAAAATTTCACTTCCTGCTTAGTGCACACGATGCTAATTGAGATAAAGCCCACTAGCTTAAGAGCGATATCAGTGATATTCGTGAACATGCAACATCATTACGTGCTTATGTTTTAAAACTTGAAGTATGGCCAAAGTGCGTTGGAGGGCTCGTTGGCTGTTGATAGTAAGTTTGAACAGCATGACTGGAAGCAGAGAGACTAGAACACGCGCGCGCGCGCACACACACACAGCACTGACGGCAACGTTTTGCTATTTCCTATCGACGAGGCGAGGCTTTGAAGATTAAATCTTTTGCATAAATTCACTGCTTCATTCAGAAGTTGCCTCAGCGAAATGTCGTCAGGCGCATTGAACACGGCGAAAACAGTATCTGAAGCCTTTGTCAAGTACACGGACTTTTGAATTACCGCGAAACCACTTTCTTTGTCCGCGGAAGACGGTGCCAAAGAATTATCCTTCATATACAACTAAAGTTTTCCGCCGGATGGACGGGAGCGCAAGAGGACGTCCACGCCTTCAGATACGCACCTATCAACTATAATACAGTCGCAGAGACAGTTCGGCTAGTTGCTGCAATCAACTATTTAGGAGCGTCTATGAAGGCGTGCACGTCATGTTGCGCTCCCGTCCTTCCGTAGCCTTGCCCGGTCCATATCAAATAGCAAAAAAGTAGCAGTCAGCGCGGTGTATGCATGCATGTGTGTGTGTACGTGTGTTCTACTCTGTCCGCGTCCAGTCGCGCTGTTCAAACTTATAACTTCACGTATGCCCATATACTGAAAACGATTTATTACAAATAGCTGAACTCTTGAATTTCTTCTTGTTAATGCACAAAGTGCTGGATATATACAAAAATTACGAATGGTTATCCCAGCGTTCACACTGACCTATTGCAGCGGGAGAAAGTGGCAACCCGAAGGAGCTGAGCGCCACATTCTGCGGTAGTGAAGCATACGCGCCTCCCGAAGTGCTGCAGGGTGTTCGGTACCGGCCAAAGAAGGCAGACGTGTGGTCACTAGGCGTCATACTTTTTGTCATGGTCACCGGGCTCCTTCCGTACGAGTCAGAGTGCGTGCCCCACCAAGTTCGTCTGCAGATGACGCGCACTCTTCGCTTTCCGCAGGTATAACCAATAGAGTTTGCTAAGTATCGTGTGCTGAACGCATGTACTCAAGAGAGAATGACCAGTAAAGAAAGCATAACTTGCCTTGCATTGCGACATTGCCTTGATCCGTATATTTCCAATGTCCTGCACTATTCCGGCTTACACGCTAACGTACTACGGCCTGATGTCACTGTGCATCAGTGTCTCTGAGATCTGCTCTCTTTTCTGACGTCCTTTTATTTCCAAAGTATATTAGACGAACACGTATGTTTTGGTGTCGCAAGAATATTATGCGTGAAGCAGAGCAGCAATGAAAGCGGTCATATTTCCGTAGAAGTGTGAAAACAACTCAGAAAAATTTCGCTACATGACGTGGACGAATAAAGATCAAGCGCATGACGCGAGCGTATTTGTATCTATGAAATCAGTCGTCGCGCAGCTTAACAAATTAATCGTATTTTTGCATACATGCATGCGTTTAAATTACAGTCTTTTTCTCCCCCAATTTCAGTCTCGTGTAGGCCTAAACATTTCTTTCTACGGTGTATCGCACACTTCTTAGATCTCATTTCATTCGCGATTTCTCATATTTAAAGTGCCATATTCATAACCTTTATAACCTGTTTATATAACCACCCGAACCATTGTCGATTCTCTACAGTTGGTGTGTGTCACGCACGAGCGGCCAACAACTACCACGACCCACGATGCCCTGTGCAGCCCCTCTGTTGGTCCGCGTCGTATAGCACAATTATTTTTCGTGTGCATAACGAAATTGGCCAGTTGCGACATTTTGAGGAAAAGCAATCGATGGTGATAGCTGTATGCGTACCACGTTTCCGCGTGTTGGATATTAGCAGATCTACTAACAATAAATTCGGATGTAGTCGAAACAGACATTTGGCGAGGGCTTATGAGACGAGCACGCATTCTCGCAGAATAGCATGCGCCGCCACAGCAATATAAAATATTGCCGGGGCTGCTCACGCCGCCCGCGAGGCTGAGTGCGGTTGTGTGACGTCGAGCCTTTCATCGTGGCGCATCCAACATTTCCTCACGTTTTTCATAGATGCTTGAACCTCTGCCACACTTCGAGCATTTCATCGTGCTGTGTTCTAATGTACTTGATACTGTGCCACACTTCGCCACTTAATATCGTCAAAGGTTTGTCCTGGCATTGAGAAACTACATTCGAGGACTGTGATGCAAGTTCTTTTTCTTTTTACTACAGCTCTTTTTACGACGTGAACGTCGGAGAGCTTTATCAAGGACAAAGCCGTTGGTTTCAACACACACAAAAAAAAAACTTTTAATAAACCATTAGAGCGGAAAGAAAATCTACATAACACTAAACACTGAACAAAAGGTTCATTGCACACGGTAAAAGATTCTTAGCAATAAACAAAACACAAGTTCAAAGTTTTAAGCTAAGCGTTACAGTTGAGGCGCGGTTCAGCAGCGGAGCGGGGAAGAATATGAGCTCGGTCGTTTCACCAACTAGCGTAGGCTTGACAGGTTGAGTTGGAGGGTCTGGCTGGCGTTGACGAGAGAACGGTGGATGCTCGACGACGCACTACGAGGCCAAGATTAGCCCGAGGAAGTGGCTCGATACAAGACTCTGGCCCGTAGCCCAACTTCCGTTGCTTTGCCTGCGCCGGGATCAGCAGGCCTTGCCCTCGAACTCACGAACCGTTGTAGTTCGCCCTCCCTTGACGCCGCGGTCCGAAGGCCCCGGCCGGATGAAGTGCTGAACGCTCGGGTCCGCAACCCGACTGCCCGTCTTCAGCGCCCGGCTACCGCCTTTCTGTCTCATTCGCTTCGAACTGCCAACTCCCTTGTCCTCCAGGGTTTCCTCGACCTCAGGCACACTTGTTTCGTTCTGATTGGTGTTGAGGAGCTTCGTGTATTTTCGTGTATAAGGAGCTTCGTGTATAAGGAGCTTGAGGAGCTTCGTGTATAACTCGACAGGAAGGAGCGTGACTTGGGTGACGTTGACAGGTGTCCTGTTTCGACTACCCAAACGAATCATCGGCAAGGGCACTTCGATTGCTTTCCAACTTTTCTGAAGAGGGTCGCCTCACATTAGCTAACCGAAGCCCCATGTGCCTCCTATTCCAAGACTACGAGTGTCATAACAAAACATGCGTTCACGTAATTGAAAAGGCAAGTGCCCTTTCCCATCCTCCACGTCCACGCCTTTTTTCTTGCCACTCTTAAGCTTGAATTATGTACAGTCGCAGCTTAGCCGACTCAATATTATTTCTCTTTCATTTTACTTTACATGCAAGTCGTGCATAAGGTACAAATCTTTGTATGTTTTCTGATCGTCTTATCCTAAGTACATCGCCTCAATAGCAAGTGTCGCAACACTGAAGTGAGCGGTAGGATTAACGGCAAGAAAGTATAACAGCAGCGGGAGCTATGACATACAACGCTGCTAATATAAAACAGTTAATGACGCAAGAGATAAAATTCAGGGCATGAGTACACTCGTAAGCTTCTGTGCCGCAGGTCAGCGGCAGCGTCTTTTGGTGGGTGTGTACGTGTTGCTTGTTTTAGAGCCAGCACTTATGCGCCCATTCGTTCGGTTCGCGTCGTCGGCGCAACCGGGCAACAATTGACTCAGGGAAAGATGAAAGAGAGAGAACGCAGAGCACAGAGAATAATGAGTAAGAGCGAAGAGAACAGGAAGACAAAAGCGAACGAAGGCGCAGCAGATTATGGGGGGGGGGGGGGGGGGAGCGGAATAGGAGAGTACCGACCGAAGAAATACGGCGCTACTGAGGGTACGTCTGTTACCGATGACATAGAGATAGTGTCATAGTAGCGCACCATCGTCTCGTCGCTGATAGCTTTATCCGTAATGTGTGCAATTAAAGCGACAGCCGATACTTCATTGGAAACAAGACAGCGCAGGAGCGGAGGTCTATAGGAGGACACTCTCTTAAGGCGCCCCCCCCCCCCTCCCGCCCTCTCCACATCAATGCAATGTGCGTTGCAAATTGCGTCGATGTGTGGTGTGTGGCGATGATGTGTATCTCTGTTATTGGCCGTCCGGGTGGAGTACAGCTCACGTGAGCCGTCTGAAGCCGTACTAAGACATCATTATATCCGCTCTCTCAGTCACAGGGATGGCTACACTTTATTGCCGGGCTATTGCAAGGAAACTGATGTATCCTAGAAGTACATTTAGAGCGCAAACGCAAAGACGCACCACAAAGAAAGAAACGACACACACAAGCGCTGATGTGTCCATATGTAGACGCACGTGGCAGAAGACTGAGAAGTATTCCGCAATCTTCAGCTTAGTCAACGCCTTCTAGAACTTCAAAGTCTCAAAGAGCTCGTATCAATAAATATTTGAACGGAAAAGTCAGTCTATGGAGACGACGCCAGTAGATGCGTGAGATGACGTTCTTACATCGAGCTAATCACGAGGTCTAATGAAGTGTTCCTGAAACTTAGTATATGGGTAAACCAAGTTCCAAGTTTATTTGCATAAGTAAATAGCATTTACAAATATGTTAAATATTTATACAGCTAGAGCAATGTGAAAGGCAGTAACAATTGAGCAGATGAACGTTAGAACAAGAAAACATAAAGTCGCCCATTCGCGAAATCAACCAAAACTGCTGCTTTTTCTTGCTTTTTTTTAGGAGGTAACACATTCCCAACACACTATAGCATAGAGTAAAATAATAGTCCGATTAAAGCGGTAGACATCACCAAAGCCCTAAGCGCTTATCTTTTTTATCAGTACGCTGAAACGGCAACGCAGCGCTTGTAACGCAAATAAACTCACAGGATCCTCACGCATTCGTCTACGATGATTCCAAGGCGAAAGCCGTCTTCTTCTTCGTCTCATCGATGTATTGGTCCTCCCCCGCCTCCCTGCGAAAGCAATCTGAACCTAACATGCTTTGGCACTGCCTGCATGATCAGCCCACGTTTTCCCAAGCGACGATGTCGTCTGCCTACGTCATCATACGGTGTCACGTTGTATGACTTGATAGTGACGTCATGATGATGTCATAAATTATGGCGATCTGAGCCGTCACGATGACGTAATATGATGACGCCATGATGATGCTTTTTCGCATCCCTCGTGTTGACAAGTTCTCCCTGATGATGTATCTCTTGCTGTGTTTTCTCCTTTGGAAGACTCTGGAGCGTCTGCTCTAACCTGTGAACAACCATCTGAGTTTGCTCAAGCCTCCCCTCCGATGATACCCTTTAACGACAAGTTTGCCGACGCCGTCCGCCGCGTTTTGATGTCCCTACGAAGACATACTTTATTTTGAAAATCTCGCGCTAGGTCAAACCGACAGTGTCACCCATTCGATCCACACTGGTGACGCTTTACCCATCCATAGGCTGCCCTACCGTGTGTCGGTGGCAGAGCCTCACGTAGTAAAAACAGACGTGGAGAAAATGCTCGCTAAGGACATTATGGAGCCCTCATGCCATTCGTAGGCATCGCCTGTCATTTGGTAAGAAATAAGGAGAATACTTGGAGGTTATCCATATATAGATTATCTTCATCTGTACAACATTAGGGAAAAAAGGTGTATACCCGATTCCGCGTATTTATGACGCACAGTACTGCTTACATGGTGCATGTTATTAAATGCGAAGCATTTCTTAGCGAACCTCTGGCACTTTGAGCGTTTCTATCTATCTATCTATCTATCTATCTAGCCGCCTACGTCTGGGTGCTCTCATGATCGCCTCCTTAAGTTGGTGTAGACCAAAATTTGCATGAGAGGGTAAGAGGATTTGACGAATATGATTGCCGGGTCATGACATGAATAACGTTAAAATCCTGGTCGCGTACGTCGTCAAACCCTTTCCACTAGACACGTGTGGCACATACCCGTTTACCACGGGCCGCGGTGTACGGGTATGCGCCACAGGTGATTGACAGTTTGTATCTACCCAGGATGGGCGAGAACAGACGTTGGTAACTTAAATGCTAGAGCGTTAAGGAAAACCAACATCGGCAGCGCTGACTCAGCGAATGGGAATAATAAAAATTAGGATCCCAGCAGGAATCGAACCCAAGCATTCTGCGTGGCAATCAGGTATTCTACCACTGAGCCATGCCAGGTCTATAAACTGGCTTGGAAAAACAGCCTACGCAGGCGTACTAGCGGTGCGACGTCGATTGTGGTTGTGGTGCTGGCTATCTAATTTTACAAGACAGAAATAAACACTACATGATACTCCTACGATGTGTACTCCTACGATACAGGCGTCATATCAGATGAACGTCTGTAGTTCCAGTGTTGGCTCCTCTTTTATAGCAGTCTAATAAACATTACATTTGTATTCCTATGATTCAGGAAACTATATTGGAGCATTGCTCGACCTCTGAGGAATACATTAAGGAATGTTACATGTGATATCCACATCACAGCACCGTAAAATGCACTTCGTCCACCAGAACGACGCAGTGTCCTCTTCATTTCTTACGAGGCTGGGCGATGGCCTCATGCTGACCGAGGATGATGCCAGACTGATTGACAGCCGCTTTGTAGACTAGGCAACGTAGGCCACATACGCCCAGGTAGTCTACAAATACGACAAGCACCATCAACTGATGTTGGTCTACCTAGCACTATCCATGCCTACCAGCATCGACGGCTTCAGGTTCGGACATGTCGCCGGCTCTGTCGACAGATACTTTGTCGACGAAATGACCGAGGCATCCACGAATTCCAACAGCTCTACTATACCACATACTTCACTACACATGGACCCCTCCTTACCACGATCACGACCGGATCCTATAACAAGTCATGACCAGCTGCTGGTGCCCACTGATCATGGTGATGATGCCCTTGATCAAGAACTGTCAAGTACTTCTTGCACACATGCACACGGGTTCGTGAAACGTGCGTGCGTTTTCGGGACACGTATAAGCACTACATATCAGCTTACCGCTTCTGATTTTGGTAATACCCACGTTGCCATTGGCTGCGTTACCCAACCGTAAACAACTGGTTATATAACACATATGCGGCTCTTCAACATATATATGTGTGCGTGTAAAATATATACAAATCTTTAGCGCCATTTTGCAAGGTGTCGCTCAGTAAAAAAAGTTACGCCACAGTCACCTACCTGCCACATGCTTCGCATAACATCGACTCCCACGGTACGTGGGATCTGCCGAATTTTTCTCTTCGATCGATCTACGTCCTGGCTACTCGCAAATCGCAGTCGATGATACATATCGCGAGACGACGCCCTTCGTCACCCCAGATGGTCTCTACCGATTCAAAGTGATGCCTTTCGGACTAGGTAATGCCTCGGCTACTCTCTTCTACATGGTTTTAAATGGTCCACATGCCTATGCTACCATGATGACGTAATTGTCTTTTCACCGTCGTTTGACAGCCATCTCCACCGGCTCTCGGCCATCTTTGACGTCTTTCGATGAGAACGCCTGCAGCAAAATTCTGCAGAATGCCCTTTCAGCCGTTGAGAAATACGAGTCGTCGGTCACTTGGTAGACGCTACTGACATACAGCCTGGTCCCGACAAAGTGTGAGCAGTCCGCGAGTTTCCACCTCCTCCTGATGTCCAAAGTTTTCTAGGGCTGTGTTCCTACTTCAGACTTCGCCGCAATCGCTCGTCCTCTCATCGATATTCTCAGAAAGGACACCTCTTTCAGATGCGGACCAGAGAAAGCTCAGGCATTTTCGACGTTCACGAGTCGCCTTGTAGATCCAACTGTATTGGGTCATTTTGATCTTTCCGCTTCCACGGAAGTTCGAACAGATGCCAGTGGCCATGGCATTGGCGCTATTTTGTCTCCACAACAGCGGGATACGAATCGTGTAGTCGCTTATGCTAGCCGCCTTCTTTCGCCCTCAGAGAGCCATTATTGCGTAACCGAACGTGAGTGCCTCACCCTTGTTTGGGCCATTGCCCAGTTTCGTCCGCACTCGTTCGATCGCCATTTCACTGTGGTAGCAGACTATCGTGCCCTATGCTGTCTCTCTTCACTCAGAGACACAACGGGACGCCTCGGTAGCTAGGCTCCGCGCCTCCTAGAATACACATTTCCTGTGTCATACAAATCTGGACGGCTATACAAATATGCTAACTACCTCTCCCGCTGTCCTGTCGACCCACCTGACACTACCGAAGCTGATTCGAATACCTGTGTTTTGTCACTCAGCGACTTCCTACACGCCAACGAAGAGCAGCGTCGCGACGCACGTTTACAATCTCTTACACAATGCCTCCCCTCAGAACATCAAGACGGCTCCCTCCGTATGTTTGTTCAGCACGACGGTACTTTATACCGACGCAATACGACACCACACGGTGCTGAACTGCTCCTCATTGTATCCCAGCATCTACGACCACCAATTGTACCATGCCCGCACCGCTGGCCATTTCTGTGTTTACCAAACTTACTATCGTGTGCGCAGACGTTTCTTCTGGCCTGGCCTGTGCCTCTCTGTTCGACATTATGTCGCTTCCTGCGAGCTCTGCCAACGCTGCAAGAAGCCTCGTCTCTCTCCCGCTGGGCACCTTCAGCCTATTTATATCCCAAACGAACCATTTTTCCGTGCCGGTCTGGACCTCGTCGGCCTTTTTCGGGCGTCGTCCGCGCGTAACAAGCGGGTGGCCGTTGCGACTTATTATGCCACACGTTATGCCATCAAGCGAGCCCCCCCCCCCCCCTACCAGCTGTGAAACCGATGTCGCTTAGTAAAATTTGTGTTTGGGCTGGTTGGTACATGCTTAAATTCTTCTTCGATGGTACGCGTCTTTCTTGTATTTCAATAAGTATTTCAGTAATGATGTCGCTTACTTTCTCCTTCATCAAGTCATCGTACACCATGCTGCTCCTCGTCAGCTTCTCACTGATGATAAGATGTGAGGGAGATAATGGAGGCGGATTTGATTGCAAAGGCGGGTCACTCATGCGTAAGCACAGCTTTCATTATCTCGTCTCAGCCAGTTGCGATATGTTCAGCAAACTAAGGCATCAACTTGCCCAAAAACAAGTTCTAAAGAAACACAGTTTCTCAGCACGTTCACGTAATATCAGCATTACGATTTTGTGACGTCATGAAAAAAATAGTTCATATATTAGGCATTTTTGTAAATAAATGATCAGTTGGAAGTAAGCGCTTGTGTTGTCGTCACCTCCCTTTGTCCTTGTTTGCGCGCGCTTAAGTGATCGGTCCTGAAAAACCAACTAGCCCAAAAATCAGTGCTCACTGATAGAGGTCGCTGTTTCCATTTAAATGTTGTCGACGACCTTCTCCGCTGTTGTGCAACGTCCCACAAGTTCAGCACGGCTTACCATCCTCAGACAAACGGACTTACTGAGCGCCTCAACTGTACACTCACGGACGTGCTATCGATGTACGCGTCTGAGGACCACCGAGATTGAGGCTGCATCTTGCCGTTCTTGACGTCTGACCATATTTCGTCACATCACGATATTACTAGCTATTTTCCCTTCCATCTACTGTTTGGCCAGGGCCCGCTCCTGCCTCTCAACTCACTAATTCCTTCTAAGGCAAACTCAACCACGTTCTATGCTCACGACGCCATCGTTCGCGCGGCCACGGCACGTCGCGTTGCCTATGCTACGTCGCGTTGCTTCTGCTACCGGGAGTTAATCTCACATTGGTGTTTGTGCCACTGTAGACTAAAGGACGCTGCTAGGCGGAGAAGTTGAGGTGTCTCGGGCTTCAGTTCATGGTGTTGCACTGGTCATAGCGCATCAACGCTACAATCGCACCTGTTGTGAATATACTGTAAATATACTCGTAACATTATGCTTGCCGAGACGAGAACACGTGCGCATTATCAGACCTTCCGAATTAACGGGGGTCCCATTAACGAGCTTGTACTGTAGAAGCATTGCTAAAACATATTTGTCCAACGCATTGGAAACATCATTCAGTCATGCTGTCGCCGAAGCTTTGATGCTCAGGTTCGGCGACTCCAAGCAGCAGGGTATCCGCAAAGGCTGCTAACGCCGATCATGGAAACGATCCACGGGAGCAAAAAAATCGGCGCGACAAATGTTGAGCAGGCGGAGAGGGAAGCTGGTCACCGAAACAAGGTTGCCGTCATTTCATACATACATGACACTTCACATCGAGCCAAGAAGACAAGGCAACATTCCGGTGGTCAGGTGGTTTTTTTTAGCTTCACAAAAACTGTGATATCATTCACGTGCCACCTGTCCCGTTAGGAAAAAGAAATGCAAGAGGACTGTCAGGCATCGTGCACATTACGTGCATTGCACTAGCAATGCTGTGTATAGAATCGCACTTTTATGCGGAGGCTGCTATGCAGGCTAGAGGGAAAGGTGTTAAATGACCGTCGTCGTGAAGACAACAATGTGCGCAATGCTAAAGAAGGTTTCCAAGCTATATCACAGCAGCATCTGTGATGCACCCATCTGTTCGAAGAAAATACCATCATCGGCAGATATCAAGACCAACGCACTGACGAAGTCGCTGAGGCTGCCGCAATAGCGCATGAAGACTCACTCACCAAGGCATCTGTCGGCCGCAGAAATATTTGTTATTTCTAAAGGTGTGCGTGTAATTGCGCCCCGAAGTTGTGTCACGCTGTAATGTTTGCGTTGATCCCGGCGGCGGCGGCGGCGGCTGCATTTTCGATGGAGGCGAAAATGTTTGAGACCCGTGTACTTAGGTTTAGGTGCACGTTAAATAACCCCAGGTGGCCGAAATTTCCGGAGTCGTTCTTCCTCTGAGCCCCGACGGCGGGATCCGCCCTTCGTCGGCACTGTCGTTCTTGGGCGAGCCTTCTGCGCGGCGTCCAAAGACCAAATGCGGAGACCTTGCCCGACGGAGAGGGACGCTATCGCCCGTGGTGTAAAAGAATGTCTCTTACACCGTGGCACAGTTTGCGCGTTCATGCAGGGACAATAGGGGACACACTCGGTCACTCGACGTTGTACACGCAGCAGGAACGCCATCAGGCCGCCCGTAGCCACGGGCTCATGCGGCGAAGCTCGGCGGCTGTTTCGCTTGGAAGTGCGTGACCATGCCGCCGTTCGCCTTAGGTCTATAAGTGCATTGCACTTCAAACAGCACTCCCTGCGCCTCCGGGTTCTACATGCAACAATGCTACAATGCGCACATACGCTCTAACAGTAGCCTTATATGACATTTGGGTAAAGCTTTCAAGCCTACGGGGGGCAAATGTTCTACTGTCTTGGCAAACTATTCCGACAGAAGCGCCGAAATGAGCTCGGTTCAAGCAAGACAGGAAGGTGTAATTCACTTGTATAAAGTGCAAAGATAAAAAGGCAGCACCTATCTAAAAAGCCAGCACAATCAATGCTTATTAAGGCATGGATCAGACTTGTACTGAATAAGATATTGTACAGTATATCGGAATTTTTCAGTTTCATAAATTTTACCAACTCTTGGCAGTGACTCGGTATTACACGTTGCTGGCCTGCTCGGTTCATACTGTCTGTCTTATGAGGCATTAACACATGGGTACTTTGGTCATGTCCACAAATAAATGTATGGGGAATAACGTGAGATATTCTTCCCCTTGTCTTGCACCACCTAACATGTCAATTTCCGTTAAGCGGCCACAGAGCTGCAATAGTTGTCACGGAATGTCTCCTGCAAACGCTGCCACTATGTTGTAAAAACAGCTGTTTAATGAGAGAGGCTACCATACAGGCTGCGACAAGAGTTGGAGATCCGAAGTCATTATTTTTATTTATTTTTTCATACATAATGCGAACAGGACGTTCATGCACTGTGGGTAGAACACATAAGGTCAGCAGAAATAAAACCATCTTGTAAGTTGAACGATACAATTATAAGCACACACACACACAAAAAATAACAAAAACAACAAAGGAAAATACGCTTTTAAGGAGACTACTTTGAACAACGACAGTGTGAAAATTAAAATAGTAAAATAATACAGCGTTTATAGAGGTAAATTGTTCCAATCATTATTGGTGCGCGGAAAAAAAGTATTTTAATAGGTTCATTCGGGCAAAATAGGGGGTTAGAACATTTGGGTGATGTTGGTGATGTAGGCCTCGTCATTAGTGGACTTAGGTAGACTGCCGGATCGAGTGCGTGTTTGTTAGTAAGTAACTGTGAAAGTCGAGCCGTTTTGCTTTTTCGACGCGACTCAAGTGTCGGAATATCATTAGACTGCATTAGTTCGGTTGGTGAATCTAATGTTGAAAACTTGTTATAAATAAACCGGATAGCCTGTCTTTGAATTAGCTCGAGCTTTTTTGTTACATTGTGTGTAGGTGTCGCATGCAATGCAGGCGTACTCGAGCTTCGGTCGAATTATGTAGTAATAAGCGATGTAGCGAAGCCTTTGAAATGATTAATGGGTTGTGCTCTCAGCGCCTTCTAGTGGGTCGTCCTCTTTGGCTTCTCCTAAAAGGACGCCGCTCGCGCTTAGAGCCCGTGCTTTTGCCTTCACTGTCACCATTGCGAATTGTCCCTAAGTGCCGTCCAATAAACACCTTAACAAATTGGTGGAGGTGCTGGGTATCGATCCCAGTACCTCTCGCACGCCAGTTCTATCTCCTGGCCATTCGTCTCCTGGCGCAGACGAATGGCCTAACCGAACGCTTTAACCGCACGCTCGGCGACCTGCTCTCAATGTACGTCGCCGCCGATCACACAAATTGGGACGCCATTCTGCCTTTCGTCACCTACGCCTATAATACCGCCCCTCAGAGCACTACTGGTTTTTCACCCTTCTTCCTATTGTGCGGAAGGTACCCGTCGCACACCATCGACAGGATACTTCCATACAAGCCGGATCCATCTGAGTGTGCGCCTATCTCTGACACAGGGCCAGCGAGATTGCCATCAGTTGCAGCAGAAAATACACTGTTCAAGTATTTGTTCAATTGTTCAGCAATGCCTCTTTGTTCATTAATAATAACGCCGTTAGCAGTAATCTGTGATACTGGTTTCTTCTTTTCGCTTAAGTAATTTCAAAATTTAGTCAGGGCGGTTTTTACCAACCTAGCCTGGAACTGAAATACTGTTCTTTTGAACGATGCAATGCAGTTGCAGGGCGTTCGTTGACTTCTGCCATGTTATGACAACGGAGGGTCCTCTAATATCTCCTTGCCCTCGTGTATTATGCAGGTGCTGCCGCTAAGTCATCAGCTGAAAAACCTCATTAGGGGCATGCTGGAACCCGTTGCGACACTCCGCAACTCGATGGCCCGGGTTCTTCGACACCCCTGGCTCCATATGTTCAATATAATCGAGTAAGCGTTACTGGTTGTCCTTTCCGAATTAGAGTGGCAGGAGTTGAAAATGCAGATGTATCTGAAATAAAGGTATGGTAAATATGGATTCGAAGATGATCCCGCAGCTCGGCAGGTCGAGCGCACGAAAACTAGCTGCATTGAGCTGTACGAAACGAGGGGAATTGTCCGAGGCGCTCGTTTCTCTATTATACGCAACTAATGAAACCGACAGACAATTAAGCCAAGGATAGCATAGGGGACAACATTTGCGGTTCTTTAAATGTAGTGTAATGATTCTCGCTTAAATTTAAATGAATTAAAGTGTATCGAACATCACCTTTTCCGTCGGTGGGATACGAACCCAAAGCCTTCGAATTACGCGTCCGATGCTCTCTGTGATTTTCGTGGCTTAATTGTCTGTCGGTTTTATTAATTCTGCATTGAGAAGGAAGCACTAACGCTTGCATGTTGAGCACGTGTGTGTTTAGTTCTGTATACTATCAAGTGTAGGGTATCATTACACGTTTACTTACACATGCATGTAAGGTTAAAATTTATTGCGCTTTTGTATATTTAGTAATTTACGATGTGGAAACAGGCAGGCAGACGTCGATGCTGGGAGTCCACGCATTTTATATTGCAAAAGCCATTTTATCAGCCGCGAACAGGAACAGGCGCAGCCATCTCGCGCTAGGCGCATCGTCGTCGTCTTCTCCTGTTCAGATTCTTGTGGAACGTACTAGCGCGCTACGGGGCCCCCCTGCCAGCGAGGAAGTCGCGAGTATGTTACAGGTCGTCTAATGTTGGTCTACAATAAGTTAAGGAGACGATCACGACAGCACCCAGGCGTAGGCGGCTATATAGATAGATAGATACGTGGACAGAAACGCTCAAACTGCCTAAAGTTCGCTAAAAATGCTTCGCAATTAAAAGCTCCGCCTCAGGGGGTCGAACCTACGACCTCCCGGTCCGCGACGATCGGCGCCCGGCGCTCTACGGACTAAGCTACCGAGGCAAGTGCATCACACTCCACAAACGCGCCTTATACCTTTCACACATTCTCTCTCAGACGGTTTTCTCTGTTGGTGGGGTTAGGCGGGGCGCGGCGGTGCCGCCGTCTGTGAGCGGTGAAATGATGTAATGTGGCATTAAATAACGCCGATCGAGAAGGATTCGGCGACGACGCAGTTAAAGCATAGCATCCGAGATTGCGCGTCGGCATGTTTCCTGCTGGCGCACAATCTCGGATGCCATAGTTAAAGCACTTCGATACCAACATAAAACACTGGCCGCGCCCTAAATGCAGTTAACATTCTTTGCCTTTCGTCCGTGTAGCGTGGGACGACTCGTTGTCTCAGTAGTGCAGTTTCCACATGAACTAACGGTGTTTCTCCGCCGCCGACTGCTTCGAGTTCGATAGCACCAACTAATAAAGCTACTGAAAAAAGCGCTGCATAAAGGCAACGATGTCGACGGCAATTGTCATGATTTCGGGGATCAAGAGAGAGGCCAGCGGGACGTGCAACGCTTGCGCGTTCGCGGCTCAAGCTATGAACGTCTACCTCCCGCGTTGCTGAAGCGCAGTGTGGCAGTGTATGCATGAGCACAGGCGTAGGTTACCCTATTACTCGGGAGCGCACATCGTGCCTCTTCTCTCCTTAATTGACGACACTTTGAAGAATTGCATATCGAGTGCCAGTGTTTATTATGTACTTGTTCTGCTATCTTTGCGCGGGATTGACGATATGCTATGTCCAGGTGTATGCTAAGAACTTCATCTTCAACGGTTAAATCATGATCATGGGCGCTAGTCTTCGCCATGGAGATATTCCACTAGGCGTCAGCGTGGGTGCGTCAACGTCAAACGGTACTATAACTGCCTAACACTAATAGTCGTTGTGCAAGCTCGCATATATCGCTGCGCAATACGCCCTACTTCTGTGAAGACACGTTTCACTTTCGTGTTATACCGATTCCTATGACGAATTCCTATGTCTCTTTTGGAAGCCGCCCGAACAGTAAGCATATTCTTGGTCAGTCGCACAACACCTTTGCTATTGCAGTATGGGCCGAACAAAAGCTAGGCATGTACAAATGAAACAAGAAAAAAGATCGAGCACTGTGCGAAAACACAGGACAATCGCCGAAGGCCAGCAACCCGTTAATTGTGACACTGCGCTTCTCTCACATATAATAGGAACGATAGGCCAACTTCGTGCATTTGTATGGCAGTAGAGGGCGTACGTATCACCATTGGGATGCAGTCAACACGCTTCGTTCACCAGTTGGCTCAAGCTGCTCACAGAGAACCACCGATGTGTACTACATTTGGACACATGCCGCCGACCGCCTATCCACACTAACTCCGCGATGGTGCTGCCACTTATAGCTACATCTCGCGGCAAATAGAGTGCTGCTCATTCGCTAGCGTAGCGTGGCTGTGCCGAGCGTGCGCACGCGTCAATATTATGTTGGAATATAAAGGACCCTTATTATTGCGGGAAGCTCTGTGGTCGGTGAAATGCGGCGTGCGCGATGATTCGATTCTGTGACGACACAGTTACGTGATTTGCCTTTCGCGTCAGCGTGTAACGCCTCATCGACAGTGTAGGGCACCTTTCAAATGGAGCAACGGTGTTTCTCCGCCGCGTACTGCTTCGAGTGCGGTGGCATCTACTCGGCTGCAATCAGCGCCGCAGGAAGGCAACGACGTCCACGCGTGAATATTGTGCCATTGGATGCTTTGGTTTGCAGACAGACACGCCAGTGGGACGCGGAACGCCTTCGTGCGTTCACGGCTCAAGCTACGAACTCAGTCGCTCGCGTTCCTGAAGCCCTGTGTGGTATATCCATGAGCACAAGCGAAGGTTACCCATTAACTGGAGAGCGCACACCTTGCTGTTCCTTTCGTCAAATGACGACACTTCGAAAGAGTACATATCAAGTACCAGTGTTTATTATGTGGGTGTTGGCGGCACCTTTGCGCGGGATTTACCATATGTTGTGTTCAGGTGTTAGTTAACTACTACAGCTACCACAAAGGCTTAATCATGATCATGCACGTTAGTCATCGGAATGGAGTTGTGCCACCATGCGTCAACGTGGGTGCATTCACATCAAACAATGCTATAGCTGCCAAACACGAAGATACATTGTGCAAACACCAAGAGACATGATGCGTCTGGAGTCTGCACAGCAAGAGTCACCATCAAAATCGCACTCCTGCGAGCTTCGTAGTCATGCAGCATTGCTCCAGGGATGCCATATTTGGCACGAACTTTTTAAACCATCACGGCGCAGTCTTCGACCTAAGAACCAAGTCGATAACTTTATTGTCGGACAAAGCGACACCGCCGGATACGAACCCAAGTCAACATGCCCTGAACGTGCTCGAGGATCAAGTTACCATTCCGCCTAGATCCAGCGCCATAATTCCCGTCGGCACCATAAAGGCTGAAGACATCGAAGGTTTCATCGAGAACGACCAGCGTTTGCTGCTAGACCGTGAAATTCGCGTCGCAAGAGGCACTGCTCGGCTGCATGAAGGAAAAGGAAGTGTGATACTAACTAACTTCAGCCAAGAATACAGAGAACTGAGCAGGGGCACGTCGATTGCGTACATCGGAAAAATCTTGGCTGTCAGCGATTCGTTTGCCTTTTCAGATTCTGACGAAGGTACAGCGACGACCCCTATGCCTGACGCATCCTTCGACGTTAGCAACAGCTCCGATGCCTTCTTAAAGAATACAAGGACTGTTTCTCGTCGTCATCGCGGGTCCGACAAACACTAAGCGAGAAACGCTAAGCACCGTATCATAACAGAAGAAAATTTTCGACCACTCCTTCAGGGTTCCCACCGCGTTTCGGCGCGACAACGGCAGGCCGTTAAGAAACAAGTAGACGAAGTGCTACGCGACGACATCACCCAGCCGTCAAAGAGTCCGTGGCGTCTCCCGTAGTAAGGAGGAAGGATGGAAGCCTGCGTTTCTACGTCGATTATGGTCGCCTGAACAAAATTACGCAGAAGGACGTGTGCCCTCTTCCACAGATAGGCGACGCCATAGATCGACTCCACAACGCGAGGTACTTTTCGTCGATGGACCTCAAGACTGGCTACTGGCAAATCGCAGTCGACCAGAGAGGCCGAGAGAGCCTTAATAACACGAGACGGCCTGTTCGAGTTCAAGGTCATGCCATTTGGCCTTTGCTCGGCACCTGCGACTTTCCAACGTGTAATGGATACACTGATGGCTGGCTTGAAGTGGCAGACGTGCCTCGTGTACTTGGACGACGTCGTTGTGGTTGCCTGAGACTTCGACGAACACGTCCGGCGACTTCAAGCTGGACTTCCAGCAATCAAGGCCTCCGGACTCACCCTGAAGCCAGAAAAGTGCCGCTTTGCGTATGAGGAGACCTTGCTCTTGGGCCACGTCATTAGCAAGTCTAGAGTTCGTCTCCACCCGCGGAAAACAGCTGTCATCGCTGCCTTCCCGCCACCCACCGACAAAAAGGCGGCACGCCGATTTCTCGGCTTGTGCGCCTATTACAGACACTTCGTCAAGAAATTTTCACGGATCGCCGAGCCACTAACTCACCTCGCAAAGACCGGTGTGGAATTCAAGTGGGCAACGGCGTAAGTCGAGCATTTCAAGAACCGAAACGACGCCTGCAGAGGCATTCGATACTCGCGCATTTCGACAAATGCGCTGATACGGAAATCTACACCAACGTATGCAGCGTGGGGCTCGGCTCGGCGCCGTCGTTGTCCAGAGAACTGACGGACTGGAAAGGGTTATCAGTTATACTAGCCGGTCGCTATCCAAGGCGGAAGCCAATCATTCCACAACTGAAGAGCAGTACATTGCAGGGGCGTAGCCAGGGGGGGGGGTGTCAACCCCCCTCCCCTCCCGAGCCCGAAATTTTTCAGTTTTGCTTGCGTGTATAACACGCGCACATACAAACGCATGCACGAACATACATAAAGTATGGTTGAACCCCCCCCCCCCCCCGGAAAAAGATTTCTGGCTACGCCCCTGGTACCTTGCCATCATCTGGACAGCATCCAAGTTTCGCCCCTACGTCTACGGCAGGCCCTTCAAAGTTCTGAGCGACCACCACGCCTTGTGCTGGCTAGCTAACTTGAAGGACCCTTCAGGTTGCATCGCACGGTGGAGACTAAGACTTCAAGAATTCGACATTACCGTCATTTACAGGTCCGGAAGAAAACAGTCCGACGCTCACCGGCTGTCTTGTACCCCCGTCGACTCACCGCCGCAGGACGAGCAGGATGATGACTGCTTCTCGGGAACCATAAGCGCCGACGACCTCGGTGAACGACACCGATCCGACCCGGTACTCAGAGGCCTCATAGAATACCTCGAGGGCAGGACCGCCGTTGTTCCGAAGGTATTCAAGCGAGTACTGGACGTTGTTTTTCTTGCGAAATGCCGTTCTCCTGAAGAACATCTTCTCGTCGCTTAGAGCCCATGCAAGACCTTCTCGTGGTGCCATTAGCATTACCACTAGAAATCCACCAGGCTATGCACGACGAACCGCCGGCTGGACACCTCGGTGTTTCCCGCACGCTCGCAAGCACAGAGGAAAGGTGCTACTGGCCGCGCCTTGCCGCCGACGTCGCTCGCTACGTAAGGACATGCCGAGACTCACCGACGCAAGACACCGCCGACAAGACCAGCGGGCTTTCTTCAGCCGCTTGAACCTCCTCGCCGAGAATTTCAGCAAATCGGAATGGTCCTACTGGGGCCGTTCCAAACGTCGACTTCCGGAAATAAATGGATCGTCGTAGCTACTGACTACCTCACGGGCTACGCCGAAACAAGGGCTCTGCCCAAAGGCAGCGCCGCCAAGGTAGCCAAGTTCTTCGTTGAGAACATCGTCCTTCGTCATGGTGCCCCAGAGGTCCTTATCACCGACAGATGTACGGCGTTTACTGCTGACCTAAATCAGGCGATCTTGGGATACAGAAAGACAAGCCACTGCCGGACCACCACCTACAACCCACAGACCAGTGGGCTCACCGAGTGTCTAATTAAGACCATCACCGACATGCTTGTCACGTACGTCGTCGTCGAGCACAAGACGTTGGATCGCATCCTTTCGTACGTGACTTTCACATACAACACAGCCGTAAAAGAAACGACGCAGATTACGCCTTGCAAGTTGGTGTACAGAAAGAGCCCAGCTACGACGCTCGACGCAATGTTGCCAAATATCAACGACGAAGACAATCCCGACGTCGCTGCTTATTTGCAACGCGCCGAAGAAATACGACAGCTCGCCCGCCTGCGCATCAAGTACCAGCAGAGGGTCGAAAGCCGTCACTATAACATTCGACGACGCCACATGCAATTCGCAATGCCCATAGACTGTCGCGCCACCGAGCGGAATTCAGGAGCGTCCTCTCGAGGAGGGTTAGTAGACGACAAAATGGCGGCACTATGCAGTCGCTCCCTTGTTCGGCTGTGCTAGCCTCATTGTTAACGCGTTGGCAAGAAAGGAACACTACGACTTTGCATGTTCCCTGCATCAGTGAACAAACCGAGCCCTCCGTGACACGAGAAATCTGATTCGTTCTTGCGAGACGCGAAGTTTTCGTGAAAATACGTGGCAACTCGCGCTTTCATTGCTAGCCCACAGTGTACACATACTATCAGCTTCGCGAGGCTTTCTGTAGCCACGTAGGTAAGTTAAATGTTATCGTCTGACATATTCAGTTGAAGCTCACCCTGTTTTACTTGCATATATAATTGGTCAGTGTTTCTTGTAGTGCATGAGTCCCATAACACTGTACGCTGGAGGGAGGTCGCGCGGGCTCGCGATGTGCTCATGTATCACTGAGCGATCTCAAGTTGGCGATGCATTAAAATAGGGCCTCTATCCTTTGTCAGCAAAGCGCTGTTACGAATCGCGCGAGCGACGTTTCAATCATTCGAGGACGCGTCTGCTCGACGCCTTTCGTGGAGCGAACGCTTTCCATCCACGCCGTCCTTCGCCAGTGTGTTGGGTTTCATAGCCACCGCTGCGCCGCTTGTTTTTGTACGTTTGTTGATAGGTGGAAGCACACTGCAAGCGATTTGCTTGTTGACCGGTCTGAGAGCAAAACGTTCTCCGCGCCCAGACGTCTGTCTAATTGTAAACGTGGTGACCGCGGAGTGGTCGAAGTCGTTCAGCGGAGGAAATTCAGCAGTGATGTTGAAAGAAACCATCTTGACGACGAGGATTTTTCACTGGACGTAGAAGACTGTGAAAGCACCGAGAGTGACAGCGACGATGAACCACCAGCTGCTAACTCACGAACAGCGAGCTGCACTTCACGTCCCCTCGTGCGTTAATGTTCTTTCATGCTCGTAAGTCACTTTGATTGTATTTTCCTTGAGCGAGATCAAAATAAAAGCATAGTTCCTCTTGTGCATTGCATGTTTCACAATTACTGTGGATATTATGGAGCGCCGCATGCCGCCAACACGCTCGAGCTCGACCAACGAAGCTAAATGGTTAGAGCGATGGAACGTGCAGTCACATGGCTAGAGTCTCAGCATGGCTGTGACACAAGCGCTACTGAATGGCATGTTAAATGCTTGTGTTCCGTTAAAGACGTAACTCCGCGTTTTCGACTGCGCAAGTAATGACGACCGGGTATTATCACAGAACACTTTTATGTTTGCAAGCCATCATCACGCGCAGCAGCGATGGCGCTATTCGCTGGCGGCCTACTACTGGGGCAAATCCGTCAGGCAGGCTCGGTACGTACTACCTCGGAGTGCCGTTCAGCTCATACGTCAATTCTAGTTCATACAGGTTTATGTAGCACGCACAGGATTTCGCAAAGCATCGTTATGCACGGTAATGGAGCTGAAATATAACCTTTCACTTCGCAGCAAATAATTAGGTGGCGAGTACTTAGCACTTTCTATGGTTTGGGAAAGCATTTTAGTCTCATATCCATTTCAGCGCAGCTCATGACTTCATCCGGTAAAAGTGGCACGGTCCGTACGTCCGCACGTCCTATCTGTTCCTATGCTAACAAACAGGTTGACCCTCTTCCTGGCGCCATATTGAAAAGCACGGCGCCCCACCTATAGTTCGTGGGCATTGCGAATACCAACCCGGTGACCGCGCGTGGGTCTGCACGCGGTTACGCCGACGGGGAGTTAGCGAGAACCTTCTTCGGCGATACTTCGGGCCATACAAGGTGCTTCGATGTCTCGGCACTCTAGAATACGAGGTTATCCCGGACGGCATTACGAACTCTCAACGGCGCCGTGCACGACCTGAAGTCATTCATGTCGTGCGCCTTAAGCCGTTTTATGTGCGTTAGCGAACCTGAGGACTGTACCTTTTGTTTTAATATTGTACTTTTTTGCTTGTACTTATTGCTTATTGTAATTTCTTGCTTTATTGTACTTCCTTTGTGTATGCACTTTGTTCCCCCTTCCATGTTCTGTTACAAGCATCGGGATGATGCCTTTTCAGAGGAGAGCAATATCACACAGACTCCTTTCTTTGTATATTTTATGTTACCGGCGCATTGCACGTGTAGCTGCTGACTTGTGCAAACCGTACCAGAATGTCTCAGAACATTCGAGATTATTTTAGAATCATGTGTTATGCTTGAGCGCGCAAACGCGAACAGATGAGATCATTCTCGAACTAATGCGGCACCAGCGATAAGGCTCGAATGTTTGATGCCGCGTGTGTAAATGCCGACACGCCTTGCCGCGGTTCAGTTTTATCGACGGCCGACGCTCTGTTCGGCGCTATATCTGTACAGTGTGTATTGCTGTAGCTTGAATTTCCTTTTCCCGGCCACAAGTTCGGCCACATAAATAGTTTCATCTTGGACACGCCGATTTCTGCCCTCGTCGAGGTCACGACCCCTTAACAATATAAGGGACGTTAATTGTACTGTTTTATGTGTACAGTGTTATATAGATGTGAAGAAATAATGTCGACGAAAAGACAGCTAGCCGCCGGAAGAGACCGTATCAGCAACCTTCGGGTTACGCACAGTAATTGTCTTGATATTACTCGCTTAAATTATTTCATTACATTACTAAATTACGAGCCCATGATAAAAACCAAGGAAAAGAATGTTTAGGGCTCGTTTCTTTGTTTAACACAACCTGCAACCATCGGATTATGTGCCCGATGCTCGGGCGCGTAATCCGAAGGTTTCAGGTTGCATCAAACAAGGAAACGATCCCTCAAAATTCCCTCCCTCATTTTCCGTGGCCTCGTGATTTAGTAATGTAACGAATTAGTTTAAGCGAGTAATATCAAGAAAATTACTCGCTACTTCTGACTAAAATATAACATGTCCGCTTCCCATAATGAAACAAAATAGGAAAGAGAAATAGCAAGGATACGTTATTCTCGATGCCAAACCTTAAGCGCTCGATCGAGGCAAAGCCGCGCAGGAGCCGCGTATACCATCCGGAACCGAAGCCTTAAATGACGTTGTTTGAATAACTTTTGTGAAAGAAACTTGGATGTAATTTTTTTACACTTCAAAAGGAATAGCAATTCTGATGTAATATCGTTACTTTCTGCCAGTTCTAATTTGTAATGTAAATAATTACTATTCATTATTCCAAAGCGTAATTAGTGCTGTAATTTATTAAACTTTCAAGAATGATCTTATCTTTGAGCGCAAGTTGTAATTACTGGTGTGTGAGTAGTAAGAGTGTCTGCGCAGAAGCAGCTTGCTTGAATACGTTAGTTTCCTCCTCACTGAGCACCTTACCTCTACAAGCATCTCTCTCTGGTGCGCAGGGCTGAGGCATGTGCCAAGCGCACCGCAACATCGTGTAAGCGGACGGAGGCTCCCAAGAAGCTGTCATGCGACAGCACAAGCAGCCAGCAGAATGCTGACGAGGAGCTCACGGAACATTCCGAACGAAAGAGCGCAGAAAAATCTGCTCACGCCCAGCGGGTAAATAGTCTACTGCACCGCTCGCGAAGTGTTATTGCTGCTGTCGTCGTAAGATTTTACTGCGATATTTTTTTTCATCAAAACGAAGCCTGAGTTTCTTCGAGACTTCGCGTTTTTTAAATGATTATCTCGACACCGAAACGTACTCGTGATCATCAATGTCTGAACTTGTAGTCTGTACCAATGCAACTCAAGTCACAAATTGTGATGTGGTCGACGTGACAATATCTATCATGTGACTCATGTTGAAGACGTTCAACATGATAGCGCGTTCCGCCGGCGGTGGAACGCGTCCTCTTTTATGCATAAATGATTGAAAACTGCCGCGTTGCCCGCCGCGGTGACCTACAGCCGAAGCGTGCCAAATGACATTACATGCAGAGGCGGCGAGACTGCTACCAATATTACGACAGCGGACAACGCATCAGCTCTTGCGGGGGTGGAACCTCTCCCTCCTCACACGCCGACCACGCATGCAGACGGTCAGTATGCCGCCCTGTAGGCAAGGTCGTTTGTGCCGGCTGCCAAAGACGATTCCGTGTCCACATACGCGCTGTCCCATGACTTTGCACAGCCCGAGCCCCCCCTGAATCAGGACTTGCTACCGAACACCTCTGGGAACAGCGCCCAGGAACTCGATACCCACCAGCGCTCTCCACACGATGTTCAACGACGCTGTGGTCATCATCAGTGCCCTCGTGCGGATGGCGTGGCTTGATGGTGGAAATAGACGCCAGCGGGCAGCTGAATGCCTTCGCGCGTGAACGGCTCAAGCTAGGAACCTCCAACGATACGAGAAAAGAGCGCGAAACCCGGGACAGTGAATGAATGGACCAAGCGCTGAGTTGCGCCTCTCCGCCTCTCGCGTTGCTGAAGCGCAGTGTGGTAGTGTATGGAGGGGCACAGGCGCAGGTAACCTTATTACTGGGTAAAGCACACCTTGCCGTTCTCTCCTCAATTGACGCCGCTTTGAAGGAACGCATATCGAGTACAAGTTTTTAGGGGCGTAGCTCTTCTTAGTCTAACCTTGCCCCATGTCAGGCGTAACCGGTAGTATCTCCCGAACAGTATAATAGATGGGGCTGTCTCATAGAAGTACATACAAGCTGCAGTTGAGTGACGATATTCTAGATGGCGCTGTACACAATCTGTGTTGGTCCAATAGAAGTGTGTGCAATAGTGCGCTTGTGGGAATCGCCACTAGATGGCGGTGGAAGTGCCGCTACTCTTTTACTGGATGGCAGCTATGGAGAAAAAACCGGCTTTGAGTAAATATCGAAAGGGCAAAAATGAAATAAGGAGGAAGGCATTTTACGACAATTCAATGGGAAGCGCTTTGCTGTTTGAAGCGAGATCGGGTTGCCTTAGAACTGGTAGTTATAAAGCGAGATTCAGTAAAGAAGAGGAACAATGCACGTGCTGCGGGGAAGATCAGGAAACGGCGGAGCGTGTTCTGATTGAATGTGGAGACATCCACCCAGGTGTACGTTTGGACACGAGCCTACATGACGCCTTGGGTTTTAGAGACAATGGAAAGCTGAACACACCCGCGATTGAAATAAGTAAGAGCCGGTTAGAGTATTGGTGGCAGAAAACTAGAGAGAAAGGACAAAAATAAATATTGGGAAAAAAAATAAGGACATTCTGCCGTAAAGGGCACAGAACGAAGCTGAAAACTTAAGGTTTTTTTTTTCTTCTGGAGTAAAATAGTTTTAATTGAAGTAAAGACACTAGCCAACGCTAAAAAAAGAGTAAAGGTTTTTTTTTTGTCGAGCATGGGGGCACACTTGTCACCGCCCCGTTATAAAGGGGACGCTCATAGCATCCATCCATTCATCCTCTCCGATCGGCTGCTGCGCGGGCTGTGCCTGGGTGCGCGGGGAACGAGTGCCTCTCTCAGTCTCCTGGATCGTCGCCGTACGTGTCGGATCGTTGGTGGGGCATGGACGAAGCGGAGCGGCGGCTCGTGCTCGTCGCCAGGATCCCGCGGTGCTAGCCCAAGAAGCGGCGGCGAAGCGAGCGCGGCACCTGGCGGATCCCGTGACGGAGCGCGCCAATGACGCCTCGGCGCAACGTGCACTCCGAGCAGCGGACCCCGAAAGGCGAGCCCGAGAAGCGACGGCGAAGCGGGCGCGGCGCCTGGGAGACCTTGATGGTGCTCGTGCGCGGGAAGCGGCGCCGGCGGTCTCACATTCAAGGAGTCGACGCGCGGTTCGAGCGGGAATTTCTCGCTCATTCGTTTGGCCACAGTTGCGACGTGTGTGATCGACTTTGGTTCGATAATAACCTCACCGCGGTGTTTCACACTCTTTATATGATGTACTGGGCGAATTTCAACGGAAGAGTTTCACGGTTTACCGATGATTCCCTCCGGAGCCTCGCCCGACTCATCATCATTCACCCCGTAGATATGCTGTGATTTTTTTTGTTTGATGTGCTTGTTGAGGCCATCTTTGCAGGGCATTCACCATACGGTGCATCCCGCCATATGTTTACAGCTTCAGCTACCACAAGCGTCAAGTCATGATCATAGGCGTTAGTCGCCGGGATAGAGATGTGCCACTAGGCATCAACGTGGGTGCATCCGCGTCAAACAGCGCTATAGCTAGCTAACAAACGCCAATAGATTTTGTACAAAGTGCTTATTTTTCTGACACCGTGGTTCTAACGCAGCGTTCTCACGCGCACTACGCCGTTACACGCTAAGTGCGCAACTCGTCGTCTATAGTACATGCGCCGGCCTCAGCGACGTGGGGTCCCAGAGGGACCGAGAGAGCCGATAACTATCTGGACGTGCCGTGAGACGTAGTGTCAACACCAGGGCTTAAAGTAAGGGGGGGGCCAGGGGGACCCGGCCCCTTCTCCATTTTTTAAGGAGGAGCCCGGCCCCCGTTTAGGCAGGTCAGCTCTAGGTTTGCAGCACCCATTTGATAAGCGCTGGAGCTTATTTTATTTACTAGTAGTAATTTGTGTGGGGAAATTATAACTCCACAATTTTCCGAATAATGATTTAATCGCGATTATTCGGTTGACGTGGCGTCAGCAAAACAAAAAAATTGCAGTGGCTTAGCTCGGCTATACCAGAATATACATAGCGTTAGCAAACGTTCAGCTGATTATTCTTAGTTTTCCACATTGTCTAGGATTAGCTTGATTGTCATGCTTACTGCTGTTTGCATGACACACATACGGTATACGTATTATGTGGCACATGCATATTTATTTTTGCTCAACGTCAGGTTGCTTCTCTATTGGCACAAAGACGGCTCGATGGTCAATGAAGTAACACGCTGCCGTCTCTATGGCCTCACTTCACTTCACTTCACTTCACTTCACTTTATTACCTTAAAGACCCCGGTGAGGGCGTATTACATAAGGGGTGGGTTAACAAATGGAGTTTACAGAGAGTGATCTTCATGACGAACAATATGCGTTTATGTTGTGCGCAAAAGGTGATGAACACGTGATGGCTGCAATGTCACGGGGAAGGCCATTCCAGTCCACTGCTGTGCGAAGAAAAAATGAGGCAGCGAAAGTAGTAGTGCGAGCATGTGCGCGTGCGACTGAATAACCATGGGTCGTGCGGTGAGATATGCGTGTCGGTGGGATGATGTAAGGTGCTTCATTGAGGGAACTGTGGAAAAATTTGTGAAACAAACACAGACTGGCGATGCGGCGACGCACAGAAAGATTTGCGACGTCAATGTCACGTTTTAGGGATGATATGCTTATGTCGTATGAATATGAAGAATGAATGAACCTAGTGGCACGATTTTGTACAGATTCTAGTTCGTTTATTAGGTATATCTGGTGCGGGCTCCAGATGGGCGCTGCATATTCTAGTTTGGGTCTGATGAGTGATTTGTATGCCAGAAGTTTTATGTCTAGTGGTGCGTGACGCAAATGACGCTTTAGGAAACCGAGGGATCTGTTCGAGGATGATATGATGTTGTTGATGTGTGCGTTCCAGGAAAGGTCAGATGATAAGGTGACGCCTAGGTATTTATATGATTGAACATGTTCAATAGTGGAATTAGAGATTAGGTATGAGAATGATAAAGGATTACGCTGGCGTTGAAATGAAGCAAGTTGGCATTTAGTGGGATTAAGCTTCATTAACCAAAGATCGCACCACTGTTGCACGAGGTTAAGATCCTGTTGGAGTGCAGCTTGATCAGAAATGTTAGTACCTGTGCGATAGATGACGCAGTCGTCGGCAAACAAACGGATATGGGAAGATACATGGGCGGGAAGGTCATTATGTATATTAGGAACAAGAGGGGTGCGAGTACAGATCCTTGGGGGACGCCGAATGTTACTGGGAGGGAGCTAGAGCGGGTAATTTTAATTGAGACAAACTGGGAGCGGTTTGTAAGAAATTGAGTGATCCATGCAAGAATGTTCGGGTGCAGGTTCAACTGGGCAAGTTTTAGTAGTAGGCGTTTATGTGGCACTTTATCGAAGGCTTTTGCGAAGTCGAGAAAGATTGCATCGGTCTGAAAGTGACAGTCGAGATTAGAATGTAGATCATGAACAAATATAGCAAGTTGGGTTTCACAAGGTAATGATTTACGAAATCCGTGCTGGGAGAAATGAAAAAAATTGTTAGTGTCAAGCAAGTGCATTATGTGAGAGTATATGCTATGTTTCATGATTTCGCAAGGGACGCTTGTTAGGGAAATGGGTCGATATATTAGGGGGGACTGTCTGTTACCTGATTTGTGGACTGGAAGGGCCTTTCCCTCCTTCCAGTCGTCTGGTAAAATTCCTGTTTCGAGTGACAGTAAGAACAGCATCGAAAAATACACTGTGTTAAGGTGTTTAATAGACAGCACTCAACGACAATGAGCAATGGCGACAGTCACGGCAAGGCACGAACTCCCTGCGCGAGCGGCGTTCTTTCTTCAAGCAGCCAAAGAGGATGACCCACTAGAAGGCGCTGGAGAGGGTAACCCATTACCATGTCCCAAGGCTTCTCTACAATTACCCCGGGTACGAAAAGGGAGCCGTCCGGCGACCTAACAGCTCGTCACTATGAGTGGGTCATAGTAGGCCTTGAGGCGCTCCACGTTGACAATGTCGCGCCCTCGACGGCGCATGTCCGAAGCTGGTTCGATGGGTTCGATCAAGTAGTTGACCGGGCATGTGCGCTCGACGACCCGGTATGGGCCTTCGTATTTCGGCAGCAGTTTTGAAGAAAGGCCACTTGCAGTGGTAGGGACCGAGAGCCATACGAGCGCTCCAGGAAGGAACGTGGGTTCAGAAGTGGTGGTGCCATCGCGAATGCTCTTCTGCAGCCCTTGTTCCTGCGTCGTAAATGTCTTGGCAAGCTCGCGACACTCTTCAGCGAGCCTGGCTGTGTCAGAAATAGGCGCACACTCAGATGAATCTGGCTTGTATGGAAGTATCGTGTCGATGGTGTGCGACGGGTGCCTTCCGTACAGTAAGAAGAACGGTGAAAAACCAGTAGTGCTCTGAGGGGCGGTGTTATTGGCGTAGGTGACGAAGGGCAGAATGGCATCCCAATTGGTGTGATCGGCGGCGACGTACATTGACAGCATGTCGCCGAGCGTGCGGTTAAAGCGTTCGGTTAGGCCATTCGTCTGCGGGTGATAAGCAGTAGTTTTGTGGTGAACAGCATGGCACTCTTTCAGAATGGCTTCCACGACTTCCGATAAGAAGACACGGCCTCGGTCGCTGAGAAGCTCTTGGGGTGGACCGTGACGCAGTATGAATCGGTGTAGTAGGAAGGAAGCAACATCGCGCGCTGTAGCCGCTGGGAGGGCGGTGGTTTCGGCGTATCGCGTTAGATGGTCAACAGCGACGATGGCCCAGCGGTTACCAGCCGAACTCAGAGGAAGTGGTCCATACATATCGATGCCCACGCGCCCGAACGGACGGTTAGGGCAAGGTAATGGTTGTAGACCTGCTGGCGACACGTGCGTTGCAGGTTTTCGGCGTTGGCAATCGAGGCAGGCGCGAACGAACTTCTGCACGTAGCGGTACATCCCACGCCAGAAGTATCGTTGTCGAATGCGGTGGTAAGTTTTGGATACCCCAGAGTGCGCGCATTGCGGGTCGGAGTGGAAGGCCTCGCATATATCAGAACGCAGACTGCGGGGTATCACTAGTAGCCACTGGCGGCCGTCGGCGTTGTAATTGCGTCGGTGCAGGAGGTCGTCACGAACGGCGAAATGGTGGGCTTGACGACGTAACGCGCGAGTGGATGGCGTTGCCGTCGGATCAGTGAGCAAGTCGATCAGCGAGGTGATCCATTTATCCTTGCGCTGTTCGGTAGCGATGGTGTGAACGCTGATTGAAGCAACAGCTATGTGAGATACTGAGCAGGGGGCATTGTCGTCAGGCAAGGGAGAGCGCGAGAGGGCGTCGGCGTCAGCATGCTGGCGTCCGTTGCGGTACAGCACGCGGATGTCGTAGTCCTGCAGGCGAAGTGCCCAGCGGGCGAGACGGCCTGATGGATCCTTCAATGACGACAGCCAGCATAGTGCATGATGGTCGGTGACGACATCAAATGGGCGACCATACAAATAAGGTCGAAACTTTGTAAGGGCCCATATGATCGCCAGGCACTCTTTTTCCGTGACTGAGTAATTGGTCTCGGCTCTGGTAAGCGTACGGCTTGCGTATGCCACGACATATTCGGGGAACCCTGGTTTGCGTTGCGCAAGGACAGCGCCGAGGCCTACGCCGCTGGCGTCCGTGTGTACCTCCGTAGGGGCCGTAGGGTCGTAGTGACGTAGTATGGGAGGAGATGTCAATAAACGACGGAGCTTTGCGAACGCGTCGTCACACTCGGACGACCACGAATTTAGGGGTCCGTAACTTCCAAGGAGCTTCGTCAGCGGCGATATGATGGTGGCAAAGTTTCGTATGAAGCGTCGAAAGTATGAACACAGTCCGACGAAACTGCGCAGTTCTTTGACGGACGTAGGTTTGGGAAATTCGGCCACGGCCCGAAGCTTGGCCGGATCGGGAAGGATTCCGTCTTTGGACACGACGTAGCCGAGGATTGTCAGCTGCCGTGCCGCAAATCGGCACTTCTTCAGATTCAGTTGTAGGCCGGCGTTGCTCAAACGTGTCAAAACATGCCGCAGACGTTGGAGATGCGTGGAGAAGTCCGGAGCGAAGACGACGACGTCGTCCAGGTAACACAGGCACGTGTGCCATTTCAAGTTACGCAGAACGGTGTCCATCATGCGCTCGAAGGTCGCGGGCGCATTACACAGACCGAACGGCATGACGTTGAACTCGTACAAGCCGTCGGGCGTGACAAAGGCTGTCTTTGGTCGAGCGTCATCAGCCATGGGTACTTGCCAGTACCCCGAGCGCAAATCGAGAGATGAAAAGAATTCTGCTCCTTGGAGGCTGTCAATCGCGTCGTCGATTCGCGGCAGTGGATAAACATCCTTGCGGGTGACCTTGTTGAGCCGTCGGTAGTCCACACAGAACCGCACAGAACCGTCCTTCTTCGTAACGAGAACAACAGGAGACGCCCATGGGCTGTCGGAGGGCCGAATTACATCGCGTCGAAGCATATCGTCCACTTGCTCGTTAATTACCCGGCGTTCTGTGGGAGACACGCGATATGGACGTTGCCGCAGTGGTGGTTGGGCGCCAGTGTCGATGCGATGCGTAACAGCGGACGTGCGGCCGAGGGAAGTTTGCCCGACATCGAAAGAATGACGAAATTCATCCAACAAGCACAGAAGCTGCGAACGCTGGACCGACGTAAGGTTGTCAGCAATGGAGGGACCAAATACATCAGTAGGTGACGAATCAGATGTGGAAACAGCACTGATGGTGCGGGAACTGGTACAGTGCGAGTCATTGGGAGCTTCCAGAACTTGTGCGTCTTCAACGGGTTCCACTTTGCCGAGACATTCCCCTCGAACCAACGTAACAATGCACGGGGATGGGTTGGTAACAAAAATAGTGGTGCTGCCCTGAGTGACTCGCACGGTAGCAAAAGGTACCAGCAACCCTTTCCTAGTGCAGACGCGGGCAGATGGCGAAAGGAGTGCAGTGGTGTCGGAGAGACCGGCGCAGTAGACCGACACAGCCGTTGACGAGTTTGGAGGCACTTTCGTATCGTCTTGGACGAGGATCTTGCTCATTGCCGATGGACTGTCTGTCGGCGTCAAATGTGAGAACAGTGAGAGTTCGATTTCGGCTGGTGCGCAACGAATTACGGCGTCGTGGCGGGAGAGGAAATCCCATCCCAAGATGACGTCGTGAGAGCATGCCGCAATTATGATGAACTCGACGTCGTACAGAACGTCCTGAATGACGACGCGAGCAGTGCATACTGCTGTGGGATGAATACTCTGGGAGCTCGCGGTACGAAGGGACATCCCAGAAAGTGGCGTCATCACTTTTCGAAGTAAGCGGCAAAGTTTTGCGTCCATAACGGATACAGCGGCTCCAGTATCGATAAGGGCCGATGCGCGAACACCGTCCACAAGCACGTCGATTACATTCGATGGACTTCGCTGAGGGCTTTCACAGTTCGATAGCGTCGCAGCCCTTGCCTCCTGGACTGCGACGACTAGTTTTCCTGCTCTCGTGCGACCGAACGAGGCCGCATGGGTGACAGTGACCGACGTCGGGGAGACGGAGAGCGGCGAGTAGCTGGAGGTGGGCGTGACGTCTGCGACATAGGTGGAGGTGGGTCGTAGAATGCACGGCTTGACTGGCTGGTGACAGGTGACGCGACTCGAGGCGGCTGCACGCGTTGACAATAACGTGCCACGTGACCGGCGTAACCGCAAGCAAAGCAGATGGGCCGGTTGTCGGGGGTGCGCCATCGGTTCGCCGGGGTAGGTCCCGCCCATGTCGCAGTACGTGATTGACGAGTCGGCTGCTGAAATGACTGCATAGTGGGCTGCAGTCGGGGCCGAGGGATGGCGTCAGCATATGTAGCCGGCACACCCGCCTCAAAGAACGGAGGCCTAGCGGCGGCTTCGGCGTAACTCATTGGGGCAGCCGCAGGAATTACTTGGGGCGTCCTGGCGACAACTTGAGCGTAACTCTGAGGCGCAGGAGCCGGAGGTTGCGGGTGATACTCAGGCATGACCTCCGCAATTTCCTGCTCAATCGCTCGGCGGAGAGGAGGAAGAAGGGTGGTCGACGACTGTTGAACGTGCGGCGGGTGGGCAAAGGCGAGGAGGGAGATCTGGCGTGCAATTTCCTCGCGCACGAATGACTTGACTTCTGCCAGCAACGCGGCCTGGTCAGATATTGCCGCCAAGCCAGCAAGCTCTGCGTCGCGTGATGGGGAGCGACGGGTCATCGAACGTTGCCGGCGGAGCTCCTCGTAGCTCTGGCACAGTGTTATGACCTCGGCCACGGTGGAAGGGTTTTTAGCGAGCAACATGGTGAAGGCATCGTCGTCAATGCCCTTCATAATGTTCCGGATCTTGTCAGACTCGGACATGGTGCCGTTGGCTTTCTTACACAAGTCCAGGACGTCTTCGATATAACTGGTGAAAGATTCACCGGCCTGCTGAGATCGCTCACGTAAGCGCTGTTCGGCTTGCAGCTTACGAACTGCTGGGCGGCCAAAAACGCTGATGACGGCGGTCTTGAAATCGGCCCAAGTCGCAAAATCGGACGCGTGGTTGTTGTACCACAAGCTTGCTACGCCCGCGAGGTAGAACACCAAGTTGCTTAACTTGCAAGGCACGAACTCCCTGCGCGAGCGGCGTTCTTTCTTCAAGCAGCCAAAGAGGATGTGGGGTGAGGGGTCGGTGAAGGACGGATCCCAACATAAAACGAAACGATGTTTATTAACGTAGTAGCAGCAGCAGGGCAAGCATGCCGATGCTGCGCTTCGAAAGGTTAGAGAAACAAACATGCAACCAAGCTTGGTGGCTTGGGTTATATAGCCAGTAGTGGTGACGTAAGCCTCCGACGAAACTGCGTGGCGCTGTCTTTTATCGGAAGCGTGTTGCAGCAAAGAGCTGTGTCACGCCGGGCTAATCAATGACGAGGCGGAGGCTGCGCCGGTCTGTGCGCAGTGGTCGCCACATCACCCCCCCGCGGAGTGCAGAGCCCTCAGGGTCTGTAGAAACCTGGGAGGCGTACCAGACGTCCAGAGCGTGTCGTGAAAGGAGCGGGCTGCGACGTCGGTGGCTGTGGACGGACGCCAGTTGAAAGAGTGGCGCTGCCAGGTTCGTTCGCCGCGATGTACGCGGGCTTGAGTCGGTCCTGTCCTGGTCGGTAACACGAAGTGGCGAACGGGTGCTCAATTTTTTCCTGGGGGTTGGGGCTGAGAGTGGCGTAGAGGACGGATCGAGAAACCGCGTGGATTCTGCGAGCCGTTCGGCTGACGGGCGGGGCTGCGGAGAGACGCTCCGGGAGGGCCGAGTGGGTCCGCGAGAGAGAGGTCGCACCGGGCGCGCTCGTCGACGAAGGCGGGACCGTCGTGGCCACCAGTACCGGGGAGGGTGCCGGCGCAGTCATGGATGACAGGGTGCTGCCGTGAGGGTGCAGTACGACGCTGCCATCGTGCGCCAGCAAAGCCTGTATGCGCTGCTGGGGAGTCACTGCCGGAGTCTGCGGAACCTTGCTCACCACTATCTGCACGCTCTCTGTGACTGGTGCGGGCGCGACGGGCACAGAGGACACCATACTGCCGCCCGTCGAGATGAGGGGCGCCGACAGGGTGCCATGATGGTGGTGGTCCGTCCCCGCCACATGTGTAGCCGGTTGTTATCGGCTGGGGAACAGTTCCGACTGGCCATGGTGCGGGTTCGTCTGCTGCTGCGGGTTCGTCTGCCGTCGCGGGCGGTGCCGGGGGCTCGTCTGCCGTCGCGGGCGGTGCCGGGGGCTCGTCTGCCGTCGCGGGCGGTGCCGGGGGCTCGTCTGCCGTCGCGGGCGGTGCCGGGGGCTCGTCCGCCGTCGCGGGCGGTGCCGGGGGCTCGTCCGCCGTCGCGGGCGGTGCCGGGGGCTCGTCCGCCGTCGCGGGCGGTGCCGGGGGCTCGTCCGCCGTCGCGGGCGGTGCCGAAGGCTCGTCCGCCGTCGCGGGCGGTGCCGAAGGCTCGTCCGCCGTCGCGGGCGGTGCCGGGGGCTCGTCCGCCGAAGCGGGTGCCGGGGGCTCGTCCGCCGAAGCGGGTGCCGGGGGCTCGTCCGCCGAAGCGGGTGGGTACGGCTGCTGCGGCGGGTGCGGGCACGGCTGCTGCGGCGTGGCTTGGGTTATATAGCCAGTAGTGGTGACGTAAACCTCCGACGAAACTGCGTGGCGCTGTCTTTTATCGGAAGCGTGTTGCAGCAAAGAGCTGTGTCACGCCGGGCTAATCAATGACGAGGCGGAGGCTGCGCCGGTCTGTGCGCAGTGGTCGCCACAAGGATGACCCACTAGAAGGCGCTGGAGAGGGTAACCCATTACCATGTCCCAAGGCTTCTCTACAACTGCAATAACTTCTTTAGTATTTTTTAACAATTTGGAGTTAATATCGTCTACGCCAGCCGATGATGAAAGTATTATTTTGTCAATGAGTGATGAAATGCCACCAACGGAAAATGCAACAGGGGCCATCACTGGTAATGTCATAGTAGGTGGCGTAGGAAGCGTTGGCTTCTTTGGTGAACACGGATGAGAACGAGATGTTAAAGGTATCGGCACAATCAGCGTCGCTTACATCTTCATCGTTAGTAAGTGTGATGTCCTGTGTTAGTTGCGGGTTTATGACTTTCCAGAATTTTCTAGGGTTAGATTTTAGAATTTTAGATAAATCATTGTGATAGAATGTCTGTTTCGCTTTTCTAATTGCAGCATAATAAGCGTCTTCCGCAGCATAGTACTTGTCCCATGCGCATGCATTTCCATCATGTTTCGCAGCTCGGAATAGGCGCTTTTTTATTTTCGAGTGTTTTCAAGCTTTTGGAAAACCATGGTTTATTTGTATTGGCAATAAAGCTCACCGTGGGGATGAATTTATTAGTCAATTCAGTTATCTTGTGCTTAAGCATTAGCCAGCTGTCATTGAGAGAACAGGAACCGAGATTGAATTCGAAATACGGCAGTAAGTCGCTTAATTCATGATTAATTATTTCATAATTACCCTTATCATATTAGCGAATTGTTTTGTGGAAGATGGGGCGTGTTTTTTGGGTGAAGTTAAATGTGGTATGAATGACTTTGTGATCGCTGATTTCGCGTAGGTATGCAATAGATTTTAAGCTTTCGGGGCTGTTTGTTAGTATTAGGTCTAAAATGTTTGAGGATTCACTAGTGACGCGCGTTGGTTTGGTTACCTGTTGGATAAGGTTAAAGTTGAGGCAAACATCTACAAATTCCCTTGCTTCAGTATTTCCTGAAGTTGGTAAAGCCTGATTGAGCCAATTAATGGTGGGAAAGTTGAAATCCCCATAAAGCAGAATATGTGCGTTAGGGTGTTTATTTGAAAGCTGAGATAATATTTCGTTAAGTTTGCGGGCGAAATCTGGATCAGTTCGAGGGGACCTATAGCATACGCCAAGTATTATTGCTTCTGGAGGGGCACGGCATATTACCCATAGTGATTCTAGTGGCGAAGATGTGTTGATTAGAGAGAATGGTCGTTCTTTTTTAGTGGCAATGAGTACGCCTCCGCCACGTGCGTTTTTGCGGTCGTGACGAAAGACGTTAAAATTTGGCAAATCGGCCAGTACTTCTGTATCTGAAATGTCGTCACTGAGCCATGTTTCTGTTAGTATCAGTATACTACTGCCGGACGATTGCATTTGATTAGACAGGAGCACGCGCTTGGGAAGAAAACTACGTATGTTAGTGTAAAGTACAGAAAATGAAAGGTTTGCTCTTGCGTTTGTACGGGGCTGATGGCGTGCTTGCTGACGGCGACATGATCCCTACGATACGGCTCTGACAATTCCTGCCACACTGTCAAAGATATACCGCTGGTCTCCAATGTGCAGGGTTTTAAAGCGTAATGAAAATTGCACAGATTTGCTCCTAGCAAAGGTAACAAGTCGTTTCCGTGCAGTTCGAACTGGACGCGTGAAGTCTTCGCCAATGCTGAGGTTTGTGCCTTTTAGTTTTGGGCCGTTCGAAAGGATAGATTCTTTAGTTTTGAAAGATGAAAGCTTAACGATAATGGGTCGTTTACGGTTTGTGCTGTAACGTCCTAGACGATGCGCGCGCTCTATATCTTGAGTCCCGACTGTAAGACCAAAGCTTTTCAGACAGTGGTTAATGATTATTTCTTCCGATTGAGCGTATGTTTCCTTCGGGTTGGTGTCAGGAAAACCGTAGAATATCAAGTTGTTGCGTCGGGAACGGTTCTCGAGGTCGTCAAGGCGCTCTTCAATATCACACATACGATGGGTTAGTTGGCCCGTTTTAGAGTTAAGGGCGTTTACTTCTGTTCGGAGAGCTAGAAGATTTTGGCAATGATTTTCTAAGTCTGTGAGACGGGTGCTTAGATTAGCGATAGTGTTGTTTGTGCTTGTTAGCTGGGTTTTGAGGCTCTGCATCTCAGATATTAGAATGGCCTGGCCGGCGGACAACTTTCTCAGTTCGTCGAGGACGACTTTGTCAGGGTCGGGGTTTGTCTCTACATCCCCCGATAGCAGTAGCAAGGCGCGTATGACATCGATACATTCAGAAATAAGTAAAAGGCAGCACTGTGGGCTTGGCAGCTGCACCAAAAAGTAATCACTTGATTTTTTAGTAGGCGCTTGATAACTACTAACCTGCATGATCAGGATGAACGGGTTAGCGGTCTGTGTAGTGGCACAGCCGCGAAGCCCACACTGCGCGGTGGACGGTGGTTGCTGCTTTATAGGCTGCGCATAAGATGTTGTCGACGGCGATAGGGCAGCTGGATTGGTTTCGATGATCCACAGCGGGGGTGGGGGCGCTGCCGAATGTCCTGGAGCATGGGCGACAGGGAGGAGGCAAACGCAAGGTTCGCTTCCGTAGGTAGCAGGCACGAAGCTACCTGAACTGGCAGACGAGGCTGTCAAAAAGGTAGGCACGAGCAGGCCGGCGATGATGCGGGCAAAAACCTGCATGATCAGGATGAACGGGTTAGCGGTCTGTGTAGTGGCACAGCCACGAAGCCCACCCACAACACAGTAACCGCTAATTGCCAGGCAACTACTTCGGGATCCGATGAGATAAGCTTCTCGGCTCTTCTGCGCCGTCGAGTAGCATTTGCGCTCTCCTTCTCCATGGCGTTACCCACCTGCAAACGCGAGTCAGAGGCGCTGTCAAGCGGCCCCAACGCAGTGTCAGACGGCGACTGCACAGCGAAGGCGAATAGCTGCGCGCGCGCTGGCGTCACTGTGTCTACGACGTCACTCCTCTCGAATGCCACGCAGACCAGCAGCGGCGGTGTCGGAGAGCGCGTGAGATGCCAGCTCCGGTGACCCAGCTGTGTGACATCACTGATCTTCGCGCATGCGCAGCACGGCTCATGACGCTCCACGCGAAATCGGCTCCGGCTAGGCAAGTGTAGCTAACGCTACAAAACAAGTACTGTCGTAGAGCTAAATGCAGTTCCCCGAGATACTGCACACCACAGGTTACCATCCTGTTCGAATAAGCTCCTTGGCACAGCATACTCTTTCACGAGGCACCTGAGCGTGGAGCTACCTCATCGTGAATCAGTGAAGGTTGACCTTGGTCTCAGTAGGTTACCAGTCAATTTTCATTCGTTTAGTTGTTCAATACGAGCCTGGTATAATGCCAAAGACACATGCATTTTGCCAACTTTTTAATGCAAGCAGGTTTGAAGGAAATATAGCAGTGTCGTGCCTGGTGTTCTCAATGCAGTGAGTCAACTAATGTATGTTCTGCGCTGCAGCTAGAGTTATCTTCTTTCAGCTCACATATCTTTAAAGGGACACTAAAGAGAAACAATGAATTGGTTTAGATTGATAAAGTGTGCTCGGAGCACTCTTGTTTAGTTTATTTCACCACAATAGGTTTATTATTCGAGGAGAAAACCAAGTTCAAAGTTTCATTTTTAAATTTCGCACCGAACTTTGTAATTCGTGACGTAAAAGATTTCACAGAACATTTAACGTATTTTGGCGCCACTGGCTCGACAAAATTTCCACAAACTCGTTATGTCAAGTCTGTGGCCCCCTCAGAGGACAATGTACTTCGATTTACCCGATTAGGAACTACGTAGGCCCAAGCAGGCGCCGTCAAAAATATATGACGTCACGGCAAACGGTGCGGAAATTCCAAGGTGGCGTCGCCACCTGTATTTTCTTTTTGCGCGTTTTCTCGCTTATTAAGCGTCTTCTCGCAGCAAGCATGGTGTTTCTGGTATCGTGGAAGACTACTTTACTAATGCGAGAAAAATCGTATTGCTTTTTAGTGTCCCTTTAATGTATGAGGACAAGTGTGGGAAGAGGTTTTTTTTTTTTAAAGTGATAAGCACAAAAGCTAATAGTCTTCATTGTAAAGCACACCTTTTTAGCGCGTGTGGGCATTATAAAGCAAGTCTCATTTTTTGTTAATTTTTCATAATTGGAAATTTCATTAAAAGTGGGCCTTACGCGAACACTCCTAACTCAAATTCCTCTGAATAAAAAACCAAATTTTTTATGGACACAAAAGTTTTGTGCAGTGCAATGAACCAAAACAAATGTGAACAGGTGAATAATAAGTACATAGTCATTAAATAACCAAAAAATATGCACTAAACTAGGGGCACCTTCGTGTACCAGGCAGCCATAATAAATATTGTGGCATGATTTTGCTTATTAAAGTTCATTGCACGCCTACTAATGTGATAAGTTAATGTGTTATGCTTAAATCAAAAATCTTTTTCCGCAAAACGCCGTGGCGCTAGCACTAGGATATTTCAGAAGTTATTTGGAGGGCCGTCAATTTAAATCTTTGCGCTGACAATCTAGCTTTGGCATACTTTGACATACTGACATTTATACCTTCTAATAGACCTTAAGCAAAATCTGCTGCCATCTAGCGGCCGCCGTGTGCATTTCCGCCATGTTGAAGGCTATGCGCGCTTCGCATGTGGCGCACACGCCGCGTACGTATCAGTGTGTGGAGGCTAATAGGAGCGGCAGTGCCGACATATTGTCGTGTGCCGTGTTTTCTAGATTGAGGAAATCGGGGTGCTCAAGAAAGATTTTCAAGGAACTAACCTCCATGCTAATAGATTTCCTCGCGGATGATGAGAAGCGGCAGATCGTTAACGTTGCTTCGGCTACTGCTTGCGACAAACGCTGTCTTTACGTTCGCCGTTCTTATTAGATGCGGTATGTGACAACATTGGCGCTGACCAGAGAATACTCTTTCGTGCCATGCCGGAACGAGACAGTTTTTGAGCCGTGTGCTTGCAGGCACAGACAAACCGGCTTCGTGTACCAGCATCAAAGCGGCATCGCGGCTACTCGTGCATGCCTGAACTGCTGTTGACGTCATTATATTAACGGCGCGTCGTCTGCTACAACACCTCCGGTTCACGGAACCTTCAAGGAACCTTCGCTGCTTCAAGTTGCGTGCGGTTCAGTGTAATCGGGGAGGAGGCAAGATAACTGGTAACAACCGCGTCGCAGAAAGTACGTATTTTCTCCCCGATTACACTGAACGGCACCCACCTTGAAACAGCGAAGAGCTAGTCATCGAACCGGAAGACGTCATTTTGCTGTCCACCTATTACATGTTAGACAAGTAGCTAGAGCGTGTCATCGATGCTCAGCGAACGGACCGAATGTACTGGAGCGTTTTGTTTGTAGTGTGTTTTTGTTCGTGGAGTTTAACAAGGTAGCGTTTCGTGGGATGCTTTGCGCGCGTATTGCTTCACTATGCGTATTTTTCAAGCATTTCATGTGCTACGACTGCCAAATTCAAAGGGACGGCCCGGATGTCCTGACCATCCCCTTATTTTTTTATGTATATCCTAAGGAGAGGACATATCAGGTTCTCCCAAAAGCTGGTCCCCTTCGGGAAAATCCCATATTCACCCCTGTGTGCTATGAAATGTCAACAGATGCTGCAAGTGTGTGGCACTTTTCGTATGAAATTGAAGAAAATACTGTTTCGGGAAATAGGTTATAATCGACCGTGGGGGCGCTATCGTTGATTGCGCGCTGAGGTCGTTTCGCAGGCGTTCATTCGGCGATGCAAAACTGTCTTGCCGCAACGGGTTCAACTGTCTTGGTGCAACGGGGCCTACTGTAGTAGGCCCCGAAATTGACGATGCGAACGCAAATGTTATTGGCGTATCGTGTTATTTAGGAGCATATGTCGGAAGGATATTGCAGACAGTGCCAACTATTCGCCACCTACTCTTTGGTGGAACTAACACTTTTCATGTTCACTTTCCACGCGCGTGAGATGCGTAAGGCTTTTTTTTACAGTTTAATCGTACAGTTATTCTATACATAGGTTACGTCAGTGACTACTGCAGCGAAATATTTTTTATGTCAAGAAAAAAAAGGACAACGTTTTCTTTTCAATAAGATTAACAATACATCAGGACGTAGGCTGCCCCTTATGAAATACGCTTTTAAATGGGTCAACAGCACTTTCTTACTTACCGTCATCACTGCGCCTAGTCGTCTCGAGTGCTAAAGATTCTTCCATACCATCCTGCAATACACGCAGGATATTCAGATAGCTATATAATCGCTACACTGAAAACAAAAATTACAACCCACCGCATAGCTTCATTCTCAACGATGGCAGGCCTGCATGTTCTCGTGAGGCAGTTATTTACACGTAATAACTATCAACGCATTGACTATTAAATAACGGTAAACTGTGCATGGTCCTTACACACTGATCTGACATTTTTATGCCCCGATTGATTGCTGTGAAAGCAGATACAAGCAAGCAGTTGCAGCAGCGACAGCAATACGATTCGGACACAAGCCTCCAACATGGCGCCGAATCGGTAGCTTCGGCAAACCTCCGGCAGATGGCAGCAATTTTGCATAAGGTCTATAGCAGCACTTGATAGCATGTTAAGGGATACCTTGTCAACCGTGCACAAATGTAGCAGCCGGTGGAGTTTCGCGAAGTATTTACCCGTGGAACAGCCTATTTAGGCATACAATGTAAGTATTAGTCGCAAAGAACTTATCTAGCACGTTTCGCATGCTGTAGATGAGAGAGGCTACGCTTTACGACGAGACTCGCTGTGTGGACAGCGCATTCCTACGGAACGGGTAACAATACCAATGTTTTCTGCGGGAAAGCATATATCGAGGAATGTCGAATTTCCAATCGCGTGTGACCATAATCGGCGATTCTTGATATCACACTTAAGGCAAATGTCCTCAGAGATCGGTCCATTTACTCGGTAATATCTTTAGATCCCAATCAAGCTCCCGAAAAGTCCAAGTTTTCAGCTGCTTTCGCTCCTCTCTATAAAAATTTACGGACCTTTTAAATACTAATGCGTAAGCGCCTAAAGGAGTCATGATCACTGGCGTATGCAGAAATTTTTTCAGGGGGGGGGGCACCTCCTTGATCCGACAATGGGTCTGGGCAGATAAGTGGGGTCGAGTGTCAATCGGTGCTCTGTATCCCACAGTGGAAAAAAATTTTCGGCGGTGGGGGCGCGGGGGGGCCACGGGCCCGGTGCGCCCCTCCCGCCTGGCTACGCCACTGGTCATGATAGGGAAAATAGAAGCTAAAAATAGATGTAGCGAGTCTCTTGTGCCTATACATATCTTGAATATCGACTATAAAAAAACATTTCGCTGCAAAATACGCCACAGAAGTCGCCAGCTGTAAACTCCGCTCACCGCCAGCAACCGCCATTTTACCATGGCGTGTGTGACGTCATGAGCTGCATGGAGCGGAGCTGTCGTCTTCCACTAAAGTTTCAGACGCTGCAAAGCGTTCAATTTCACTGCTAAGCTGAAGAAACCTTAAATAGCTCGACTGCACGCGTAGCTGACCAGGGAACAAGATCGTTCGCTCGCGCATCGAGCCGCTTGCTACGTCACGGCTGTGAAGCCGCTCGCTTGTTTATCCAAATTTTGGATTATCATTTAAGTGCTCGACCAAATGCGGTAAATTTCACCAGCTTGTTTGTGCATGCACAAGTAGTAACCCACATAACGCAGATTACGATCGAAAATTGGGTGTCATGGCTCTTTTAATGGAACCATCAGACCGAAAAACGAAAATCTGACTTCCGCGTGACTACAACTATTGCTGACGATTTATGTAATGTTTATAAGCTGGCTTCGTCCCTTTTACCGCAGGAACAGGGTGCAGGCGGAAGCACGGCTGGTAGTACTTCTACGTCATCATCGCAAAGCAAGCCGAGCAGCAAATCTGTTAGCCGTGTAAGGCGGTCTTCCCAGTCATTTTTAATGTATGAGGACTTTTTTATGTGTGACGCACTGCAGTATCTCACAGGCACAAATAACTTAAGAAAACGAAGGCATATTGTAAAATGTGCCTTTCGCACGGCGTAACTTGCTCGAAACTGAGGTGATAGAAAGAAGCAGGTGGTTAACATCCCGACATGTTCTTGAAATGAACAAATCTTTGGTGCCCTTACCAAATCTTTGGTGCCCTTTAGCTGACACATCAATTTGCCCAGCTGTTAGGAGCTGCTTCAGGCATCTCAGTAGGCACTGCGCTGCAGTGGCGTAGGCAGAAATTTCTTTCGGTGGGACCAGGCGTTTGATTTTCAGTGGCGACCGGGCAGGCAAGTGTGGTCGAGTGTTATCTAATGACAGAAATAAATTTCGGGAGGGGCATGGGCCCGGTGCGCCACCTCCTGGCTATGCCTCTGCTACGCGCTGACCAGAACGCCCGTCATATGCCAGCACCGGAAATTAAATGTAACTGCGCTGTTTGTTCCCGATGACGTTCAGTGTCATGCCATTGTATTTACCACGCTTGTTGCGTGTCGGGCTTTTCTGTAACCTGGTCGCCAAGCGGCATCGGCAACGCATCTGTCTTCGTCTTTCTAGAATTCTGCAGCGTCATGCCGTGGTTCCCAGCTCTAGAGCCTCCTTGAGTTGTTTCGGACGTAATCTATACTTAGGGACAGAATTGAGTATCAGCGCCGCAACGGAGAGCATCCTGCGCATCCTGCGGCTTCCCGAACCCATCGGGTATGTGGCGTGTTTGGCATCCACCCCTTTGTCAGTCGTTCGCTTGTGTTGGAAGCCTACGCATGCGCAAGCGCGCGAGCTCTGCTTTTCGTGTGCTACGTGGTGCTAATTGGTCACCCGGTTACGCACTATGGCTAGTCAAAACTCATGACCGGCCGCGTAAGAGCTGCGCTCTAGCAAGCAAACACTCAGACTTCTGTATTCGTTGGCTTCAGCCGACAAGCTTTCGTGCAGTTGTCTTCCCTTGCAGGTCGAACAGATATAAGAAAGTTCACAAACACAGCAGATTTACCAGTGGTGTGTGATCAACGTACTCATTCCTCTAAGCACCGTGGTCGAAATAGCGGCTGTCTGAACAAAGCGTGCGCCCGCCCTCCAGCATTGTAAACAAGTGGCCCAACGTCCATTTAGAAGCGCTGAGTGACGGGCGTCACCACGTGCCCAAATAAGGTGCTGCTATACTACTACGATGCAGCAAAGGTCAATACGATGTGCTTACTCCAGCAGGCATCCCAGTGTTGGTGTAGTTCTTTTCATGGTTAGCAATCCAACGACTCCGGATAAGCGCATTCCTGTTTCTGCTGGGCGAAAGATGTGCAGCGTTGACGGTTTGACCAGAACGCGGTCAGTCCGTGTGTAGCTGCGCTTCATGAACCTTGCATGTGAATTCTTTATGGCGCCAATGCTTGTAGTCGGCTGCGGCATGTATATTCCTTCTGCCGCTTCATATTTTGCAGCATAATGGCTCGTTCACACTGAGACATTCGGCGGCGAGAGTGCGCGGAATCCGCTTCGGCGGCAGCGAGATCCGCCGGAAAAGCCCATTTCGCGCCCATCGGTCCTGGACCGATTTTTGCGGCAGCTGCCCCCGGATTCCCTCACCGCGAACCAACTGGAACGCGAGTCAAACATTCAAAAAATGGCGGTGCACTTGTGATATCCCAGTCGTCGAAGCCCACAGCAACGCGAAGTCTTTCGTAATCATCCTGTAGCTCTCTGCCAAGTGTTGTCGCGATTAGCATCTTTGCAATACATCATCACGATCTCGCAAAACGGGTAGCATTACCTCGGCTCGACCAAGCTTCTCGCGTCTTGCAAATCAAGACGAACCAACCACAACTGCTTGCGTCGTTTCTTTTGTTCGGCGAATGCATGTTTATCCTCGTCAGACATCGCCAGAAAGTTGCTTTGCAGCAGGCCCAGCAGTTCGACGACCCTTCTCCTGTTTATGCGCTTCGCCATAACGAAACGCGTACACAACGCCGAGCGCGTCGATGCCAGCGTTCCTTCGCGCGAAGGGACGATGACAACTAGACGCCCTAGTTTCGGCGGTGCGGTTGCTAAGTGGTGTGAACAATGTGGAATTTCGGCGGCGCGCGAATTCCGGTCGCTGTGGCGGGCGGAATCCCCATTGTGAATGAGCCATAAGTCTGTCAACACGCCTTAGCCTTTGTTCGGTTGCATCTCCGGCAGCTGATCGCATGTTATGTGCTAAACTCGTAGAAGTATGTTTTATTGCGATAGCAATTATATCGACAGTCTCGGTTGGAAAATGTCCGTCCCCGTCGCCGTCATTCACCGTATATGTATAGGTATGTATATATATAGAAAGGCCACAAAGAAAAATAATTAAGAAATTCTTTCCGGCGCGCGGAATCGAACGGGCGCCCTCTCGCTTTGCAGCCCGCCGCTTTAGACGTGAGGCCACGACAGCACCGTCTCTCAGCCTGCTAACGGCAAGCTATTTATATACACCATGCAATTCAGCATGCTTTCTTAGTGGCCACATAGATGGCGCGACGTGCGCGCGTGTTGCGCGCTTTAAAGATCGTCGCCCCGCCCCTGCGAACGCCGTTGCTGTTCGCTCTACAGGGCGTCGTCGCTTTCGTGCGCTTATCTCAAGGAAAGAAGGGGCGGTCGGTGGGGTGCTTCGCTTCGCTCACTGCAGCGGCCGCCTTTGCGAAAGGAGCGCGCTGTTCAAACAGAAATAAGTAACAACCGTGACAACTAGTTCGCGCTCGTCTTGTGTGTACCTGTTCGTTTGTTTCGTGCGTCCTGCTTTATGTTTGAGCGGTGCGCTTCAAGTGTCGAGCTGTGACGCATTAGTTCGCGCTCGTCCTGTGTTCGTTCTTTTCGTGCGTCCTTTGGGCTCGAGCGATGCGCTGGCAATTTCGAGCTGCTTTCCGCTCTTCGCGTTACATTACAATTCATTGCTATCGCAATCATTGCTTCGCCGTTGCGGCGAAACTGTGACTTTTTTTAAAAAAAAACAGGAGTCAGGGGAACATGGAAGCTTGCGATGAAAAATTTCTAAATAGGGGCGGTGTGCTAGAGACGGCGTTTCGACAAGCGGACTTGTCTTCTTCACTGCAACTTTCAGGGTTGCCAGATTGCAAGGTTGCAGCCTTGAAGAAGACACGTCCGCTTGTCGAAACGTCGGCTCCAGAAATATAATTTACATTCGTGGGTGTGGCTTAAAGCAACATATTGCCCAAATACTCCGGCCCCTACCGTGTGCTACGCCAGGTGACTGAGGTTACCTATGACATCGCCCCTCTGGACCCTACGGCGCCCTCTACGTCTTCAAACGTCGTCCACGTCGCTCGCCTGAAGCCGTACCTTTCGCCCACCACCTGCTAACAGGCGCCGAGTCGGCGCTTTCGCCGCCGGAGGTCGATGTAGCGGGGTTGCAGCTATGACTATGGTGAGGTGTGCGAAGAAGAGGCAGACGACGTGTCGGTGTGCTGGAAGTAACAACCGCCATCTTGACTGCTGGACCATCCTACACTGTAACTAAGTTATAAATATATTCGCAACAATATGATAAAGAAGCTGAAATCACCGAATCGCCCTTATTTAATAATTTCCTTTGGTAATGGGTGTGTATATAAAGCACTGCTTACGTCATATAGCACAGTGGTAAACTTGACCATCATTTAAATAGCCCGCCTGATGAAGTAAGTTTCTCCTGAGATGATCACTCTGACATCCTCATGAGTAATATAAGGAGTCGAGTACCATGCACAGCGAATTAAATGCGCTTACTGGCTCAAGAAACAGCGCGTGCGTTCATTCAGCGTCTGGTTGTCAGCTATTATTTTACGGTTTTGTACTTGTAACCGGCTCCAGCTTACTGGAACATTTCTTGTGGCCCATTCAGGGACCCTTTACTCGAAATTACACTACAAAGCATTTCTGAGAGCTGGAAGGAACACAAACAGTTGTTTGCTTTTAAAGCAAGCCAGACGCAATTCTATTTCTTCTTCTACTTTAGTCAAGCTGGTCAATAATGCAGTTTGTCTTGGTATTACATTTGGTCTCCGAATTCTAAGAAACAACGGCACCTTTACGTTGAGAGAGTCAATCGTCGCTATCAGTGCTTATTGCAACCACGGCATAGATAAGCATCTTAATCACATTCTTTTTTTAAATGCCTCAACTTTCTGCAAATGCATATTTACCACTTAACCGCAGTATACAATAGGCTGCATGCTCTGTGCTATGAACTCATTAAATATTCGCCATTATTGCACAGGTCCAAACAATGCAGGGAACAAGTAAAGCGAGTGTTCGTACGACCACTAAAATTGGCCCCCAGCGGTCAACTGAGCCGGCCGACACATCGGTTGAGGGTCGTGAACCAGGTCGCCAGAAAGCCAAGGAAGATATCGCTATCAAGGAGCCCGAAGCTGCTGCAGTCATCGACACGGTGCGTCTATAATTGTTGTACCAAAAGGACCATGTGGGTGTAGGTACTGACTACTTACCATCAACGTTTCGTACTTTGAGGGCGAGTTCATCCACAGCTAAACAATGTAATGATGTGGAATCTTGGGTAAGTTTGGAAAATACCAGAGAAGAATGGGTGATCGCCAATAAAATAATGTTTCCCTAAAGTTAACATTTACTGCGCCACATTGCCTTGTTAGACTTCGAACATTTTGCTAAAGCTGACAAAGAAGCGCCAGATGTACGTTTTTCTTTAGAGTGCATTGTAAATTTCATGTAGAATCATAAACAACATCAAATTTATTATTATTCTTTATTTCCTAGTAGAAAATAACCGGCATAAACGTACAAAAGGAGTTCCAGGTGAACTAGTGTGCAGGCGGACCTCCTGTCAAAGGTTACAAACACACTAACTGTTCCACAGCAACATAACAGCAGCAAGCTTAGACCCATTAGAAAGAGAAAATTTGCGTCATAAATCGGCAATCAGCATCAACACTAAAAACTGTGAAAATATCAAATAAATATTGCGGGAAGTAAGCCTTCGAGCTCGGAAGGCCGCCGTTATTTATAAGTGAGAAATAAAATAAGAATGAGAAGTTCAGTAATTACAACAATCTGCTCAGCTGTCTCTGCCCAGTAATACCTAATCCAAATTGATCCGAGAAGACGCGATCAGGATGTCAAGATGCGTTTTTAAAAATAATTTTTGTCTAATTGATCTAAATAAATCCCAATTTTTCACAACAAAGGCAGAAAAAATAAGGGCATCAAAAAGATTTTGTGTACTCCGCCCTTGTGGCACAAAGAAGCTACGAATTTCACAAAGCCGCTCTCTCTATCAGCTTACCGAAGCCCTGGGCCCAAAAATGAAGCTAAGCGACACATTGAATTAAAAGTTGGCTCCAAAATCTAATCATTTTTAAGAGCGTTGCAGGCGTCTCACAATGTGAGCGTAATACAAACTCTCAAGAATGGCGCGTAGATGCTGTCGCAGCGGCCGCCAGAAAGGCCGAAATTTCAGTTAAAACAAAGCGGCGGCGCCGTTCGTTCTGGGCGTACCAGCCACAGCAAAGGCGACGCTCTCAAATGTGGTAATGTTTGCAACTCTACCGATCCCGTAACACCGTCTTGTTAGAATGTCTGCCGACCCTGTCAGATGTTTTGGGTTATTCATCTAATGGTCATTAAAAAATAAACTTTAGGCTACCTCAACGTCCTATTTACGTGGCTTTTAATGGCGGTAGCCTCTAGAGTTTGGTGAACTTTTTGTTTACTTGGAGTGAAAGAAGTGGGCTCTGTAGTGGGTATGTGCCATCTGGCAAGGCACTCGTAGCAGTGCCTTGCCAGAGCTTCAACTTCTGTAATTACAAATGGCAACATCAGACCAAGGAACAGACCACAGAAAGCACCAAATATTAGGAGCACCAAAGCAGCACAAAAACAATAGAAAGCGTAGTAACAACAATGCAACATATACATAAACGCCGTAAAAAAATCCGGCAGATCCCACGCACTGGGGGAATCGATGTAATGCCAAGCAGCCAGCAAAGAGCTCCATACATCAATGGGAAGGCACAGCGCAACTGAGACAACGGACAAAAACACGCTACACACACGAGCGCTGCCTTCCCATTGCTATGAACCAACTCACCCAGACCAAAGTCTTACTCCATACATCGCCTTGTTTGTCTTTGACGCAAATGAAGTCATTCACGCTTGACATCTAGTCCATTATATATCGCATCTTTGTCATGAATGCATGCGTGCACGTAGAGTACGGTATATACCACGCTAATGAAACGTATATTCTGGCACATACAATGCATGATCTCCCATTTATGTTCGCCAGCACTCATGTCAGGCCATACCAATTTTGGTATATATCAAGTTATCAAAACAGCCGGAAGCCCACCACAACAGTGTCATGTAAATCATGACACTGTTGTGGTGGGCTTCCGGCTGACACAGTATAACTATTGTACTCTTGTTTTTAGGTTGACTTGATATTTCATTTGTTCATTTTTCGTGCTTATTTTGTAATTTTTGTCTAATGATCATGCACAGAGGGTCCCGGTACGGTTTTCTGACCTTGGGACCCTCTTCTGTATATCCTTAACGCTGTAACCATAATAATATGCAAATATGCCGTACATGACTTGCATGTAATGATTTGCGTGTTATTTTCTTTATACAGTCACATCACGCAATACCAATTCTGGTGCATATGAAGCTAGCGAACCGGCCGCGATTGCACAATAAGCCTGGCATATAAATCATGCTGTACATGAAACGCATGTCATGACTGTCATGTCACTGCCTCTCATTCATATTCGTCTTACAGTCACGTCACGCAATACCAGTTTTTGTGTGCACCAGTCTAGCGAACCGGCCGCGACCGCACCATGAGCGTGCTATGTAAATCATGCCCTACAAGACATGCATGTCATGATTGTCATGTTACCACCTGTCATTTATGTTCGTCGTACAGACACGTCCCGCAATACCAATTTTGTTGTCTATCAAGCTAGCGAAATGTCGGCGAGTGCGCCGTGAGCGTGGCATGTAAGCCATGCCGTACATAACATGCATGTCACGATCTTCATGTTACTACCTCTCATCGATGTTTGTCTTAGAGTCACGTTGTACAATACCAATTTTGGTGTATATCGATATAACGACTTGGCCGCGACAGTAAGATGGGCGTGGCATGTAAACCATGCCCTTCATGACATGTATGTCATGATTGTCATGTTACCACCTTTCATTCATATTCGTGGCACTGTGACGTCACGCAATATCAAATTTGGTACATGTCAAGCTAGCGAAACCACCGCGAGCGCACCATGAGCGTGGCATGTAAGTCACGCTGTACAGGACATGAAATTATGATTTTAATGTTACCACCCGACGTTTATGTTCGGTATACAGTTACGTCATGCAATACTAAAGTAGGTACATGTCGAGCTAGTGAAACGGACGCGAGCGCGCCATGAGCGCGGCATGTATATCATGTCCTAGATGACATGCATATTCTCCCGGGGTCGTGACCTGAACGAAGGCAGCAGTCACCATGTCCCAGATAAACCTCTTTATTTTGCCAAACTTGTGACCGGGAAACGGAGTCAATCTACAGCAATACACACTATACAGTGATAGCGGCGAACAGAGCGTCGGCCGTCGATAATCGCCTCAGCGTCAAGGCGCGTCGGCCTTTATACAAGCGATATGGAACATTCAAGCATTATCGGTGGTGGCCGCGTTAGTTCCAGAAAAGACTGTACTGTTCGCGTTTCCGCGCTCAAGTATAAGAGATCATCCCAAAGTAATCTGTAAGGTTTCCAGACATTCTGGCGTGGTTTCTGCAAGACAGTAGTAACACGTGTAAGGGGGCGTTAACATAAAACAGAAAGAAAGGAGCGCGTGTGGCATTGCCCTCCTCTGAAAATGGCATCGTCCCGATTCCTAAGCAGCAAATGGAAGTGCACATGCAAAGAAAGTGGAATAATAAAGCAAAAAGTACAGTCCTCATGTTCGCAGACACGCAAAAAACGGCTTTCGGCCCACGACATGGACGACTTCAGGACGTGCGCGGCGCCGCTCAGAGTTCGCAATGACGTCCGCCGAGACGTAGAGCACCTTGAATGATCCGAAGTATCGTAGAAGAAGCTTCTCGCTAAGTCCCCGTCGGCGTATTGGCGTCCAGACCCACACACGGTCACCGGCTTGGTACTCTATGTGACGTCGTCGAAGATTATAGTGACGGCTGTCGACCCTCTGCTGGTTCTTGATGCGCAGGCGGGCGAGCTGTCAAGCTTCTTTGGCGCGTTCCATATAAGCGGTGACGTCGAGATTGTCTTCGTCGGTGGCGGTTGGTAGCATTGCTTCGAGCGTCGTTACCGGACTCTTTCCGTAGACCAGCTTGTAACGACATCATTTGTGTTGTTTTTTGCATGGCCGTGTTGTCTGCGAAGGTCACATACGGCGCGATGGCATCCCACGTCTTGTGTTCGACGTCGACGTACATGGCCAGCATGTCGGTGATGGTCTTGTTTAGCCGCTCGGGGAGGCCATTGGTCTGTGGGTGGTGCGCTGCGGTCCGGCGCTGGCTTGTTTGGCAGTATCTCAATATTGCCTCAGTTAGGTCAGCAGTAAACGCCGTACCACTGTCGGTTATAAGGGCCTCTGGGGCGCCGTGACGCAGGACGATGTTCTCCACAAAGAACTTCGCTACCTCGGCGGCACTGGCTCTTGGCAGGACCCTTGTCTTGGAGTAGCGGGGGAGGTAGTCGGTAGCTACGACGATCCATTTGTTTCCGGAATTGGACGTCAGGAACAGCCCCAGTAAGTCCATCCCGATTTGCTGGAACGGCCGTCGAGGTGGCTCTATAGGTTGAAGAAGTCCGGCTGGCCTAGTCGGCGGTGTCGTGCGTCCCGGACAGTCCCGGCAAGTGTTTACATAGCGAGTGACGTCGGCGGCAAGGTGCGGCCAGTAGTACTTTCCTTTTCCTGTATTCTTTCGAGCGTACGAGATACACCCAGGTTTCAGACGTCAGGTCGTCGTGCAGAGCCTAAAGGACCTCTGGTCGCATTGCCGAGGGCACCACGGGAAGGTGACGGGTTCGAAACGGCAAGAAGTTGTTCATTAGGAGGACATCGTTGCGCAAGAAAAACGACGCGAGTCCCCGCGTGAATACCTTCGGAACAACGGCGGTCCCGCCCTCGAGGTATTCCACAAGGCCCCTGAATTCCGGGTCGGCTCGCTTTTGTTGGGCGAAGTCGTCGGCACTTGTGATTCTCAAGAAGCAGTCTTCATCCTGGTCGTTCTGCGGTGGTGGTTTGACGGGGGCACGAGACAGGCAGTCGGCGTCAGAGTGCTTTCTTCCGGACTTGTATACGAGTGTAATGTTGAATTCTTGAAGCCTTAGGCTCCACCGTGCGAGGCGACCTGAAGGGTCCTTGAAGTTAGCTAGCCAGCTCAAGGCGTGGGGGCCACTCACAACTTTGAAGGGCCTGCCATAGAGGCAGGGGCGAAACTTTGACGTAGCCCAGATGATGGAAAGACATTTCTTTTCCGTTGTGGAATAGTTGGCTTCCGCCTTAGATAGCGACCGGCTAGCATAACTGATAACCCTTTTCAGTCCATCAGTTCTCCGGACAACGACGGCGCCGAGCCCTACGCTGCTTCCGTCGGTGTGGATTTCCGTACCAGCGTATTCGCCGAAATACGCTAGTATCCGAGGCATCTGCGGGCGTCGTTTCAGTTCTTGAAATGCTTCAACTTGCGCCGTTTCCCACCTGAATTCCACGTGAGTCTTCGTGAGCTGCGTTAGTGGCTCGGCGATCCGTGAAAAGTCCTTGACGAAACGTCTGTAATAGGCGCACAAGCCGAGGAATCGGCGTACGGCCCTCTTCTCGCTGGGCGGCGGGAAGGCAGCGACGGCAACTGTTTTCTGCTGGTCGAGGCGAACTCCAGACTTGCTGATGACGTGGCACAAGAACAAGAGCTCCTCGTACGCGAGGCGGCACTTTTCTGGCTTCAGGGTGAGTGCGGAGGTCTTGATTGCTGGAAGTACAGCTTCAAGGCGCTGGAGGTGTTCGTCGAAGTCTGAGGCAAACACAACGACGTTGTCCAAGTACACAAGGCACGTCTGCCACTTCAAGCTAGCCAGCACTGTATCTATGACGCATTAGAAAGTCGCAGGTGCCGAGGAAAGGCCAAAGGGCATGACCTTTAACTCGAAGAGGCCGTCTGGAGTTATAAAGGCTGGCTTCTCTTGATCTATCTTGCCGACTTCGATTTGCCAATAGCGGGTCTTGAGGTCCATCGAAGGAAAGTACCTCGCATTGTGGAGTCGATTCAGGGTGTCGTCTATCCCTGAGAGAGGGTACACGTCCTTTTTCGTGGTCTTGTTCAGGCGGCTATAACCGGCGCAGAAGCGTAGGGTTCCGTCGTACTTCTTCACTAACACCACGGGTGGCACCCACGGACTCTTGGGTGGCTGGATGATGTCGTCGCGCAACACTTGGTCGACTTGTTTCTTTACGGCCTCACTTTCTGGCATCGAAACTCTGTGCGGGCTCTGACGGAGCGCTCTGGCAGTTTCCGCTGTTAGGGTGCGTTATTTTGCAACTGGGGTCTGGCGAATTCTTGACGATGACAAAAAGCAGTCCTTGTATTGCAGGAGCAGGGTTTTTAGCTGTTCTTGTTTAGGCTTCGTAAGGCTCGGATTGACGTCGAAAGCTGGTTAGGGAGCTTGGTTTGTCGTAGTAAGTTCGGTAGAATCGCTGAGGGGTCAAAGCATTGGTGGTTTCCGCAATTTCTTCGATGTAGGCAACTCTCGTGCCTTTGCTTACGTGTTTGTATTCGTTGCCGAAATTCGTGAGCATCACTGTTGCTTTCCCTCTACATAGCTCTGCTATTCCTCTTGCGATGCGAATTTCGCGGTTCATCAACAGGTGCTTGTCGCCTTCAACGACGCCTTCCAGTTTTGCCGATTTCTGAGTACCGATGGAAATGATAACGCCGGAGCGAGGGGGAATGGTGACTTGATCTTCTAGCACATTCAAAGCGTTCTTCCCTTACAGTGTACGGCATGATTGATATGACATTGTCTTTGTGCGCTAACTGGGTATATACCAAAATCGGTATGGCATGACAAGAGTGTGTGACGAATATAAAGGACAGGTCGTTATTTTTATATACCAGAATGTACATTTCCTTAGCGTGGTATATACAAGTGTATACATACCTGCATGCATAATAAGCATGCGATATATAATGAACTTGATGTCATGGCATGAATGATTTAATTTGCATCAAAAACAAACAAGAAGCTGTATGCAGCTCTTCGCTGGGTGCTTCGCATTACATCGATTCCCGCACTGCGTGGGATCTACCGAATTTTTCTTATAGTGAAAGCTCTTATGAGATCACAACAGCCGATTTGCGTGCCTTAGTTGTCCGCTGCGGCCATCGCCGGTGTCCGTAACCGCTATCGCCCGAAATCAGAAACGAATATCCAGGAACGAGCGGCATTCGAACCCAGGCCCTTTGAGTGGCAGTCGAGCAGTCTACCACAGAGCCGCGCTGGTGCTTGGATGTCCTTCATAAAAAGACCGTGTATAGGCGTCATTCCAGGCAAGGAATCACGTTAAGAGGTGTAGTATAGCGTGGTAGAATAGTAAAATAACAACCAGGCGTCACAATGTGAATTCCGTAACGAGTAGGTAGTGCAAACCTTCCCACCCGTTACAAAGGGCTCAGCCATAATTCTTCATCGTCATCATCCACAGCATCAACAATGTGCACATAATGCTTTACAGTTGTGTATTAGATTGCTCGCTTCTCCGAAGCATGAGGCTATGATGATTTATTGCATAGTGGGTACCTTGCAGGGTACTTGTAGTAGTCGCCCAAGAGAGTTTACGACGGGCTTAGAGAGGCCACTCTTCCAGCTTTTGCGTCATTGTGCGGCGTGTTCCGCGCAGGCCTGGCATTTTTCTTTATTTTTTTACAAGAAACACCTGTTCTGTAGGAACAATATGATCAATGCGCACTGAACATAACGTAGGTGCAGATGGGAGCCTGTTTCTAGAAAAGATTCACATAAAGATAATAATAATATCTGGGGTTTAACGTACCAAACCACGATATGACTATGAGGGACGCCGTAATAGAGGGCTCCGGAATTTTCGGTCACCTGGGGTTCTTTAACGTGACCTAAATCTAAGCACATGGGCCTCAAACATTTTCGCCTCCATCGCAAATGCATCGGCCTCGGTCGGGATTCAGATTCACATAAAGAGGATCGATACGAAGGGCGCAATCCAGGTATACTGCGCGCAAGAAAACAAGCACTGGCTGCGGCGGTCGCATTTCGATGGAGGCGAAATGCTAGAGGCTAGTGTGCTGTGCGATGTCAGTGCACGTCACGGAACATCAGATGGCCAAAATTTCCGGAGCCCTCCACTACGGCGTCTCTCATAATCGTATCGTGGTTTTGGGGCGTAAAACCGCAGATAATATTATTATTGTAGCGAAGTGTTCGAACTCAGTAATGAGTCGTCCTCTCGAGCACCGTCTAGTGGGTCGCCCTCTTCGGCTGCTTTCGGAGAGAACGCAGCTCGTGTTTAGGGTCGGCCCCGCCTTGTCTGTCACTATCGTGTATCGTCGCGGAGTGTTCGCCAATAAACGTCTTCACATTATTATTATTATAGAAAAAATGACGACAAGAATTCGGGGACAGTGCAATACACTGCACCGTCCCCGTCTGCTTGTCGTCCTTATATTTTTCCGCGTATTATGCCTAAATCATGTATCACCAATTGGCCAAATCGTCCACATTGATTAGCAAAGGACACAAACGAGTGCGTTTGCAGTGTCGCAAGTGTGACAATGACAGAACAGTTCCCAAAGTGGTAGCGTCGGCACCAAGGTGGTGCTATGAAAGTAGGAAGCGTTATGCTTGCTTCTCATGAATTCGAGTAATCATCATAATGTTTTAGTGTCAGCAGAACCGTGATGTTTTCGAACGCATGTAGGGAACATCCCCTGCGTCGTGTGAGTAAGCTCCTTCCTGGAACAATATCTCACACAGATGTCCCACCCTACGTTGTGAGAATACAATTTTATTTCGCGCAGATACGTCACTTCGATTTTGGAATTACACGCAGGAGGTCGTAAAAGCAACCGCTTACTAATGAGCAACGAACAGTCCTATAGCGCAAACCATGTTCCTTTGTCCAGAGTACCAGCCACGAAGACGCACCAGTTAACCATGGTAATCCGCCAAGAAACGACAGCGCCACGTCAACAGCCAGCCGAGTGAGCGGGTATGCAGTAAATGGCGGTAACGGCGCCATAGAACCAGGTATGTTCACCAACACTGCAGCGTTACGCACCAGACAGTACCGCGACGAAATGAATGTGTATGCATTTAGCTACAAGTCATAAGCTGAACCAGAAGTTACGCAACTCAAACCAGACGTGCGTCTGGTTAACCTCCCTGTCTTTTCTTGCTTCTCCCTCTCTATGCAACTCAAAGGGCAATCTAGAGACGTTAACTAACACTTGTATTGCGTTTGTTTAGTTCTAATTTAGAACAATTCCATCAAAAAATGAAGAATGCGAAGCCCGCAGGGTGTAGACCCGTTTAAAAATTCGGCAGATCCCACACATCGTGTGCATCAATTGCATTCGAAGCTGTCAACAAGTAGGTGCGTACGCCGCACTTCTTCTCATTGACCTAAGCATTATGAGGTGGACAGGCGACTATACAGGGTGTTTCAGCTAAAAAGCACCAAGTTTTAAAAATTAAGCATAGGTGCTACGCGTCTACAATTAGTGCAGTATTGTTCTCAGCCATATAGAGCACGTCAGAATATTTTTTTCAATCCGCCAAGCTCGGCACTTAACAAAGATTGCTTAATGAACTTTTTAAATAATAACTCTAGAGAACAGTTTTCAATACAAAAGTTGTAGCGCTTGTTCAGGAACATAGAATTTTTCAACCTATGTTAAGATAACTCCCCTGCTTAATTTTTTTCCGGCCTTTCATTAAAGCGTGCGAACTTTTAAAAAATACCATGTCACTGCCGCCAAACGCGTGGCGCTTTTAGTGCCCTCAAATGTAAGCTAAAGGAATTATCAAAGGCTACCTGCAGATCGATGGAACAGGTTATCGGTGACTGCGATGGACGTTAAGCGACAAAATGAGCATACCGTTTCAAAAACAAAAACAACAAAAAATCCTTCAACGAAAAAGCGGCAGCCATGGAGCAAATGCCACATGAGTCCGTAGGCAGCATTTGATGCAGCATAGGCATTTTAATTATTTTTTACACGATCGAGGGCGATCGAGGGTTACAGAGTGATGAAGGACCGAGATAAAAGATGCACTCACACGTGGCGGCCGCTCTTTCGTAGATCTTTTTTTTGTTTTGGATGGTACGCCCCTATCATCATTTAGCGTCCATCTCAGTCACCGGTAGCCTGCTCAATCGACCTTCGTGCGTGGAGCAGCCTTTAATAATTCGTTCAACACACATTTGAGGGCACTAAAAGCGCCGCGCGTTAGGCGGCAGTCACGTGATATTTTTTTTAATTCGCGCGCTTTAAAGAAAGGCCGGAAAAAAATTAAGCAGGGGAGTTATCTTAATATAGGTTGAAAAATTCGATGTTCCTGAACAAGCGCTACAACTTTTGTATTGAAAAGTTTTCTCTAGAGCTATTATTTCAAAAGTTCATTAGGCAATCTGTGTTAATTACCGAACTTGGCGGATTGGAAAAAATATTATGACGTGCTCTATATGGCTCAGAACAATACTACGCTAATTGGAGATGCGTAGAACCTATGTTTAATATTTTTATTACTTGGTGCTTTTTAGCTGAAACACCCTGTATAAATTCCGTACTTGTAAGCATATCGTAGGCTTGCCAGGCACGACTACAATGGCGTGTGAAGGGTAGCTCATGGTCCGACGTAATGTCGGCACTCCCGTTAGCACAAATTTGTCAGAATGGGTGATTGGGCGAGTTGCTGATGCATGGTACTTGAAATAAGAGCACATAACTACACAGGGGCACGAGGAGACGGGGACCAACGCATACTACCAAATGAAAGTTTTGTTTCAGATGCGAAGTATCTTATGGCGGAGTTCAATCCGGTGGTGGTGGTGGTGGTGGTGTGCGGCGTGACCACCTTTACTGTGCATGCGCATACCCTCTCCACTCCCCCTCTTCCCCCCCTCCCCTCCCCCTCTCCACTTCCCCTCTCCACTTTCCCTCTCTCATCTCTCTTTCCGCTCTTCCTCTGAAACGCGGGCTAAACATGCCGAAATTCTCTCCTGCGGAACGCCGCGATGAGCACCAGTGCATGCGCGTCCCCTCCCCCTCTCTCTCCCCTCCTACGCTGCCCCCCTCTCGCTCGCCTGTCAAACCCGTTCCCCACTCGCCCTGTGGGATTAACGACCAGGCTAGAAGACAAGACGCGCGTAGCGTTCCTCTTCGCGTTCCTCGACGCGAGGTCGGTAGCATGCCCAACGAACGCCAACGGAACGCGATCGTGCAAGTGCTCCGGCTTCGCATCGCCTCATGGTCCCCTTTAGCGGGAAATGGTGTAATTTTTTCTATATACCAACCGATAAATGTTCCGTAACAGCATCCGGAATGCGAAGAGACTGATAAAAATACAAGCAATAAAAATGAAAGTAACTGCCACACCTTGCCAAAGTCTACATTTCCTTGTAGAAAATCGTTTACTTCTGCGACATGTATTGCTTTCCAAGACGAGCTCCTCATCTGACAGGGCGACTGAGGATTTACTAACACAAGACAGGTGATCACAGGCAACGCTTGAAGCTTCACTAATGTTACTTTCGCGGTCATCTTCGTGTTTGTCAATAACTTTGTGACGCCAGACTTAACGTTGCGTCCACATCTGCTGATATGTTCCTTCAAAAACCATCGCTGCTGTTACGTACGTTGCACGCATGCTCTCGCAATCTGTCATTGAGACATCCCCGGTGCGACCGCTATAACAAGAGCCGCATGAAAGCGGGGTATTGTAGACAACGCCATTGACACAATTAACAAACCCAGACCTGTGCTTCGTTTTGCACAGTCGTTTCTTCTGTCTTGCAGCGCACGTCAAGTTTGCCAGCTGAGAAATGTTATGTGGTGCCGCAAAAAGTACACGCAACGCCATTGACAATTAACAAACCCAGACCTGTGCTTCGTTTTGCACAGTCGTTTCTTCTGTCTTGCAGCGCACGTCAAGTTTGCCAGCTGAGAAATGTTATGTGGTGCCGCAAAAAGTACACGCACTCCCATGCACTGCCCAACATCTTACAAGCGCTGGTTGACCTGATGCTTGCATGGAACAGCGACAATTTTCACACGATTGCCATTTTCCCGTCTTTTTTTTCAGTTCCAGTCTATTTCTATATTTCTTTGCACCATTGCTCGCACATTATTTGGTCTTCCGTTTTCTACGGAAGCCTTCAGCCACGGAGACCGAAAATGCCTCCGGATACCCAGCTGGAGTAAGCTTAGCGACCTAATTGGGAAGCTAGCTTCCTCCAAATGAATACATGATCGGTCAGTCGCACTAGTGGAACAGGTGTTCACAATGCCGCTTAAACAAGTTTGCTATGAGCAGACGTATACGGCACCAGACGTATACGGCAGCAGACGTTTATCCGCGCGTGATTCATACGCCCAGCAGGTATGTTTCGCATGAAACGTTAACCTAAGGTCTAGAAACCGAAACCAGGAGCCTTTTGACATTTAGCGAGTCAAACTGAGCGGATTGACTCGCATTCTAAAGAGGGACACTACCTGACTTGCATGTGACGCGAAACTGTGCAGATCATACCAAAATACGGCTAAAAATCATCTACGAACCTAAGCACTTTCTTGACTGCAGTACTCATTATTCATTCTAAAAAGACAGGGCGTGCAAACACGGACACAAGAAAGAAGTCAGGACACCACAAACGCCGACTAACAACTGAAGAGACGCACAACGTCTGAAGAGCTCAGCTCTCTGTTATTCTAAACTCATTATTCGCTCGTCAACTGCCCTGTCCAACTACGCCAACAAAAAATTACTCAAAAGCAGTGCAAGACAGGCCGCTATTGACACACACATTTTTTTGCAGATACACACCGTCATTCCACTCTGCATATGCGGCCGTGAGATACATGTCCACTAGGCCTAGACAACCAGGTGCGCTCACTCCTGCACTCCTGCGAAGTGAGACTTCACCGAGCATGTCAATGCATTCCCCAATACAAGGAAACAAGGAGTCACGAGGCAGGGAATAGTAAAAATATGTTATATCTATGGAAAAAGCCGCGAGTCCACCCTGAGACTGCTGGAAACATTCTGTTACTTCATCGGACTTCTTAATCACCAATGAGCCATTATTATAAAAGGTTGCAGCTCTTCTTGAAAAGCCACTTCTACAGCTTTTTACCGAGAACATTCGCATAGAACAGCGCTAAAAGGTAACTCGGGCAAAAAAAATGCAGGCTTTAGCAAGCTGTGGCAGTTGTTTTGCTCTTTATCGCTTGTAATTTGTTCATTGTGTTCTCGTCTCCGATGGCTTTTCAGCAAATGTATCTGTCGTTATATATATATATATATATATATATATATATATATATATATATATATATATATATATATATATATATGTATGCATCCTCTTCGTGTGTATCATCATCACTGTGGGTTCACCGTGCTTGTTCATTGCCGGGTCTTCGGGCCCAATAAACGTCTGCCCGACCAAGCCCTCATACGTGGTGGATGTTGCTTCTGGATCCCCCGTCCTCTACTCGCCCGCTCTACCTCCTGGAGCTTCGCTCAGGTCGCCGTTTGTGCCAGCTGTCCGGCAATATGTCAGTGCACGAGCAGGTCGGTGCTGCTACCGTCCCCACTCTGGCACCGCAAGCCACGCCTTCTCACGTCGTGAACAGCCCCCAGCGCGAGTCTCATCTCTTCGCTGTTCTGCGTCCACAGGCTGGACGATTTCGAGCGTGTCAGTTCTGCTAATCAGTGGGACGACACCTAAAAGCTAACTTACGTCTCCTTCTACCTTACAGGTGTCGCGAAGACGTGGTTCTTCAACCACCACATTGACATCCCCGACTGGGCTACCTTTAAAGAACAGCTGCGTCAAGTCTTTGGCACACTGGACGTTCGATCGGCTCCCGCCAAAAAAACCCGTCGAGGCTCGCAAACAAAATCTGGGCGAGTCGTACATGGCCTATATCGAGGATGTTCTTGCGCTCTGCCACCGTGTCAATGCATCAATCTCAGAGTTGGACAGGGTACGGCACATTGTCAAGGGTATTGCGACTTTCTCATTCAATGCTCTTGCCATCAAGAATCCGGCTACCGTTGCTGAACTGGTCACGAGATGCAAGCGCCTCGACGAACTCGAGTCTGTTCGCCTACAACCAGACAGTGACGATACACGTTCTACGGCGGACCCACATTTACGAGGCATGATAAGGGCACTCATACGCGAAGAATTACGGTCAATGGGATTCTCACTGCCTACACTGTGTCCCAATGAGCCTTGGCCTTGCGTGATATCATCAGGGAGGAGCTAACGTCCTTGACCCACTCGGCGCACATTCAACCCACTGCCACTCGCCTCCTACCAACATTCGCGCAAGTTGCTGCCACACCCTCTAGGTAGCGCCAACTTGGCGTTGCCGCCACCAGCGTACGCGTCGCTTGCTGGCGCGACCCCAGCGAGCTTCCCATCACCAACACCTGAGCCCTCATCTGCCCTGCTGACTGCGCTATCACCCGGTGCACCAAACCTTGCCTACTACCCACCTTGGCGATCATCTCCGCCTACGTGCTATTACTGCGTCTATCGCAGCCACATCTCACGCTTTTGCCGAAAGCGCCAGCAAGACGAGCGTCGAGGGTACGGCATGTGCGAACGTGATTTCCCCGGAGGCGCCTTTTACCGAGGCCGCCGTTATTCTCTACCTCCGCGTCGGTCTCCATCTCCGTTCGTATCGAGTGAAGTGCGCAATAGTTATAGGTCAACCAGACGCTGATCACCTTCGCCTTTCCGTCGCTCCTCGTCTCCACTTCGGCCTGCCTCCTTCACCTCTGACCACCGTCGGGAAAACTAAGCGATGCAGTTTTCGGAGGAAAAACGGCATTCACATAGGGGACTGAAATTCCTCCAGCGCACCCTTGCGATATGATCGCGGTAATAGTTGAAGGAGTGCACGTCGATGCCTTGGTGGACACCAGTGCTACGTTTTCTGTTCTTCGTACTAATTTGTGTGCCCGTCTCAGGAAAGTGATGACGCCTAACGATGGGCATACGCTGGTTGTAGCCCAGGCGAACACAATTCGCCCATCCGCTCTCTGTACTGCCCGCGTGCTAATCGATGACATCCTTCACCACATAGAGTTCTCTGGGCTGTGCCCGTGCTCTCGCCAACTCCTTTTAGGATAGGATTTTTTGTCGTCTGCTTTCCTGGCTATTTGTTGTGGGCAAGCTGTCGTCCACCTTACCTACACAGACTATTTGCTTGGCGTCGACATCTACAAGTCACTACGCCTCGTCGCTGCTACAGATACCGAGCTGCCACCACGTGAACAGGGAATCGTAACAGCTGTGACGTCGACTTTGGTGATGTATTGCTCGCCCCTTCACCCCGTTGCCTTAGTAAAGGCAGAGCTCTTGCTTCTACAATGTTTGCTTCTACAATGGTTCAGCTCTTGTCGCCGCCACGAACGCAACATCAGATAAAATATTACTTCCGCGGGGCACCACAGTGGCCTGAGTTGCCAATCCGGAGCCTGTATGCGTCGTGCCCCTCACGCCTGTCTCCTGCAAAGGCCATTCTGCTGCTGATCGTGCTTGTTCCTCCGCCCTTGCAGCAGTCATCAGGGGTGACTTGAGAGATTCGCAGAAGCAGCAGCTGCTTGCTTTCTTGAAGAAGCACGCAAACTCTTTTGATGCCTATTCGTCCACCTTGGGCCAAACTACCGCTGCAGCACATCGCATTCAGACCGACGGAACATCTGTTGTGCACCGCCGCCCGCACCGCGTGTCCCTAGCCGAGGGAAAAGTCATCGAAGAAAACGTAGCCGAGATGCTGCAACAGGAAATAATCCGCCCCTCAGCCAGCCCTTGGTCGTCTCCTGTTGTTCTGCAGTCGTCTCCTGTTGTTCTGATGCGGAAAAAAGATGGTTCTGTACGCTTTTGCGTCGATTACCGAGCGCCTAATAATATCACTTCAAAGGACCTATCCCCATGCCACGCATTGACAACGCCCTTGATTCCTTACAAGGTGCTGAATACTTCTCGAGCCTAGACTTGCCTTCCGGCTATTGGCGAGTACCCATGCACGAGGATGACAAAGAAAAAACAGCGTTTGCCACCCCGGACGGCCTATACGAGTTCAACGTCATGCCTTTTGGGCCAACGTTACTAGAACAAACTTAGTTTAAAAGCTCCGCCGGAGAGGCGGTCCGCGTCTCGGTCGTGAGAACTAGTGGCGCTGCAGTCACGTCTAGCTCCCGCGGCTGGCGCTTGTTGTGATCGGCGCCGCCCATGTACGAGCGCACGTGGGTTACAGCGTCGTCTGCGCTTTGTTAGCTCGTCATTTTTGCGACTGTTCTTGAGCAGGCTTAGCGTCTTGTACGAAGACACGTGCATGACGTACGAAGTGTAAAGAGGGCGAACAGATTCACAGTGCGGTATGCTGACTTGCTTTGCGCCGGGCTGCAAGAGCGGCTACCGCAACGATGACTCCGCTTCACGACACTTCTTCGGACCTCCAAAAGACCCTACGCCATCCAAGCTTTGCATCGCAAAGATAGAAAGCTTACTGCGAAATGCAAGGTCTGTGACGTTCATTTTGAGAGTAACGGCATTGTAAAGCACTATCGTCGTGTCTTTGCGGGACAAGAAGTTTTGATCCCACGTGGAAAGTGGGAAGTCGCGTCAGGTGCCGTGCCGCGCTTGTTCCCAGCACTTCCACCCCATATTTCAAAGCTAAAATGTTCGGGGTTTAGGCGCAAATCCCCCCCAAAACGCACGGCGTCCCGCGAAAGCCCAGTGCCCAATTTGGAGGAGCCGCCAGAAATAGAACAGCAAAACGAAAGGCAGGCGATTACCTATATACGCTACCGAGACTGAGAGTTGCATCACACTGACGTTCGATCAGTTGTCAGCTGTCGCTATGCTTTCAAAGCAGTGGATTTTCGAGAGATTTTACGACGAGGTATCCGCAAGATGTGCGGAATATTTTACACTCGCCGGCTCGGGAACGGGCTGCTCAGCGCAAAAATTTGACATGGTACACATAGAAAAAACGAGGACCAGCGCTGGTCCTCGTTTTTATCTGTACCGTGTCAAAATTTTTGCGCTGAGAAGTTTAATGAAGGTATACCAACTAGCCCAATCCCACACTTTCCTTCGGGAACGGAGACTTACTTGTGCAAAATATAATTGTAGTTGACGAGCAGTTTAACTGCGTAGTGAACGGCTACAGCACGAAACGCAAACGGCTGTCGTACAGTGTAAGAAGTGCCGCGGGCATGGAACATCTGCTCGGTGAAGTTGAAAAACTGAGGTTGAATACTGACGATTCTTCTAGCGACAGAGTACGCGCGAATAACTGCTCGGTGCTCACATCACAGCCGATCTGTTCGAATTGTTTAAGGCACCGTAGAAGGATGCGACGTAGAAAGATGAGACACCAAAAATACAACTATCCGAAACAATTGCTCAGAGACGACGTCTATTCGATGTAATCGCACACTGAGATTTCATTTACCGAGTTCTCGTTAAATTTTCCGATTTTGGTTCATTATCCCTTTAACCGTCGCGAAAACGTGTCTGGCAAACATTGCAAAGCATTGGTGATGTTTTTCGAGAAAGCTTTTTTCAATAAATTGTAGAAACATGAGTACTGTTTTTCTAGAACGTTTTTGTATCTCGAGTATGTACGCTTCTTTGTACACTATAAAGGCTTTTACAAACGTGTTGGGTTGTTCTTGGTCTAGATAAGACGGCAGCGGCTAAAATTGTGGTGGTAGTTATAAAAATTACGCTGAAAACCCTCATCCGCTTAGGAACTCCTATGCTTGGAAGTTAAGCGCAATGTAGACAGCTCAAATATTGTCACAGGGTCGTGACGTCGACGAATGCAGCAGTCAGCAGGTCCGAGATGAAACTCTTTATTTGGCCGAACTTGTGGCCGGGAAACTGAAAGTCAAACTACAGCAATACACTGATAGCGGCGAACAGAGCGTCGACCGTCGATCAACTGACAAGCGGTCAAGCGCGTCGGCTTTTATACAGGCGCTATCGAAATTTCCAGCGATATCGCTGGTGGCGGCGTTATCGCTCGACAAAGCTGGAGCATTCGCGTGCAGCACGCAATCTTACCAAAACGATCTAGTACAATCGCGAAGCTTCTCGAACACTGCTTCGCGGACAGCGTCGAGCGTTGATAACTGTCCTTGCTGGTCAAACCCGAATATATCAAAATAAAACAAGTGGGCGTGGCAATATAGACCGAACATCGATTCTTTGCCAATCAATGAACAACGCACGCGGGCCAATGCATACAGACGACCTTATGCATATCCACGTAAGTATCCACCTAACAAGTACAATAAGAAAGTTGCCGCGCAGTTGCCGCGAGCAACTGCGCGGCGGACCGCAGCGTTATGCCGTGGCAGCAGACGACGCGCCGACAGTGGCGCAAGACTAGAGTCACTGTATATGCTACCTTTAGGTAGCAGAGTAGCGCATAGGTCCGGCTAGCAACCACAGCTATGCGGTGAAGTCGCACTTCGTTTTTGCAGGCGACATGCCTACCGTGTCGCCGATTAACCTGTCTGGCGTGTCGAAGACCGGCGATAAACATTGGCTGTCGATGTCTAGTGTTAATTCAGTTCGCTGCAGCGGCGGCGTCGAGAAATAAAAAAATTGGCCCAAGCGGCAGCTTCTCCGCAGTGCATGGTTGCTAGCGGCGTTGGAAGAGAGATGCGCAACTCTGCTACCTAAAGGTAGCATATACACTAACTCTACGCAAGACGGAACTGCAGCGCCGCTAGTTCTCGCGACCGCCGTTCGGACCACCCTCCTCCGCCGGCGGAGATACGGAGCTTTGAAACTGAGTTTGTTCTAGTAACGTTGTTTTGGGCTATGCAACACACCCGCGACTTCTGAGCGCATGACTGACACCGTGCTGCGTGGCCAAAAATGGAATAGTTGCCTGTGCTACTTAGATGACGTTGTGGCCTTTTCGTCAACGTTTCCTCAACACCTGCAACGCTTGGATGAAGTCCTGACGTGGCTTACGGGGGCTGGTCTTCAAATTAACACCAAGAAATGCCATTTCGCCAGAAAATCCATTAAGGTCCTTGGTGACATTGTGAGCAACGACGGAATACGTCCTGACCCCGACAAAACCGCTGCGGTGCTCCGCTTTCCTCACCTTGAGAAGCCTAAAGACTTGCGAAGTTTCCTTGGTCTCGCCTCTTACTTTCGCCGATTTATACGAAACTTTGCCTCAATAGCTGCACCACTACACAAGTTGCTTGCCTCCGGTATGCCCTGTGAGTGGTCTCAAGAATGTGAATCGGCTTTTGAGCTGTTGGAGGATGCCCTCACGACCGACCCTGTACTTTCCCATTTTGACGAGGACGCACCGACGCTCCTGCGCACAGACGCCAGCGGCCGTGGTTTAGGAGCCGTTCTTCTGCAACACAACTCTTCGCGAGAACGAGTGGTTGCATACGCCAGCCGCGCACTCTCTGCAGCCGATAGGAACTACACAATCACCGAGCAGGAGTTCCTGGCCGTCATCTTGTCGGTGCAGAAGTTCCGACCCTATCTGCAGGGCCGTCATTTTACCCTTTTTACGGACCACCACGGGTTATGCTGGCTTTCCACACTCAAGAACTTGTCGGGACACCTCGGTCGCTGGATTCGTAGTATTGAAGAGTATGACTTCGATATCATCTACAAGTGTGGCAAAAAACATCAAGATGCCGACGCTCTTTCTCGCTGCCCGCTACCTAAGGCCCCGCTCGGCGCCTACGCAACCGCTTCGCACAACAAACACTCGGAGTCTACTTTTTACATCGGTTCCCTCTCTGGCCTCTATAGACCACCTGCCTCCGGACGATGACCAATAATTTGCCTCTCGCCAGCTGGCTGACCCGTACGCTCAGCGTATCATAGACCACCTGTCTGGAACTTCCAGTACACCTAACGCGAGGCTACGTCGCCAACTTTCGCAATTTAAGCTCGAAAACTCCGTGCTGTACCGCAGAATTTACCATCCTGACGATCACCGCTGGGTACCCATTCCACCCCGCTCTCTTCGCTCTCACGTCCTTGCAGCCTTTCATGATGACCCGACTGCAGGTCATCTCGGTTTTCATAAAACCAACTACCGCCTTCGAAGTCTTTTTATTGGCCTGACATTACTAATAGCGTAGCGAGATACGTCGGGTCCTGCACTATCTGTCAAACCCGCAAACTCTCCGTGCTCCGCGACACCATTTGAAGTTGTAGGTGTCGATCTTTACGGCCCCCTTCCAGTCACTGCCGCTGGCGAACAATGCATCGTGACAGCTGTGGACCATTTGACCCACTGCGCTGAGACATCTTCTGTGCCTACTGGTTCTGCTTCTGAAATTGCCGATATCGTTCTCCAAGCCATTATACTGCGCCATGGCGCTCCACATGTTCTGATCAGTGACCGTGGAAAGTCCTTCCCCTCTCAACTTGCGAACGAACTTCTCCGAGCCTCCGGCACCACTCACAAGACCGCCTCCAGTTACCATCCTCAGGCTAACGGTCTGACTGAGCGATTTGATCACACACTTGCCGAAATGATGGCCCCTTATATTCAACGAGACCACAAAAAACATGATTTATCCCTCCGTCATTGGAATCGGAATAACACGAAAGTAAAGCGTGCCCTTACAGAAGTAACTGAATTTTTACTGTACGCTGATATAAGAGAGTTTCCACACTATATTGATGTCTGGCAGCTGATGGCACCGTTTAACGTGTATGCGCCCACTTTGATAATTGGAGGTACATCTCCATCCCAACGACTAAAGCCCCTGTTAAATGATTAAACAAACCACTTAGGTAGCTGTAGTAGTTAACGGTGAAAACGTAATCAAAGAACGAGGTGTGATAGCCAGAAGAGCGTCGCATATTGGACGCAGAACTTGGTCGCCATCCCGCGGCATGTTAACATGTGATTGAACACCACGGCCGGACTAGAGGTAAACGCAAAGCACGTCGTACCGCCCCGGTAGCCCAGCCGCGATTTTTCTCGGGGCGAGCGCGTGAGCGTGGAACGCGGTGTTACAACCAGGTGAGGCAGGCGCGCGTCGCAGAGCTATTTTTGGTTTGTATTAGCGTGATGCTATGACGAGGCATTGACAAAATTGAACTTCTATTGAAAACGCGCCGAATGGGACGGACGTGTAACGCGTTGCAAGTGCTAGTCGCGGAGGCCACAGTAATGACCAATTACTTTACCTTACCGCTCCCAGAGGGCAACACCACCCCGCTGACCGAGAGAGTGGTCGATATAAAAGCCTCTGGAGATATAAAAGCCTTGTAAAGCCTCTGGAGTCTGTGACCGTGGCGTAGTGGATAGCGTGCCCGGCATCTGTTGTTACAGACCGAGCGGTCGCGGGTTTGATGCCTGCTGACGGTACCTTTTTCTTTGCCATCTGGATCAGGTATACTTTTTCGACGTCATTTCCGTGACGGAAATACGTCATTGAAGTCTTGGTGGAGTCCGGCATAAAACACTTTCGTGTTAAAAACTGGGACGCGGTTTTACCGTTCGTCACTTTCTCCTATAACACTGCCATTGAGCGGACACCCGGCTATTGACCGTCTTACGTTGTTTACGGGCATTCCCCTACTTCCCTTCTGGACATTTGCTTCTTTACCTCCAACCTAAATCCATCTCCATCCTCTTCCGAGAGATACATTGCGCGACTTGCCCAGTGTCGCCAGCGTGCTTGCATGAATACAGAAGCCAGACAGCAATATTGTTTAGGATGAAGCACATCGCGCTATTTCCTTCCGACCCGGCGACGAGGTGCTGCTCTTCACGCCTGCTCGTACACCTGGTTTGCGTGACAAGTTTCAGCCACGGTTTATCCGGCCATACACAGTTATAGAGCAGACATCATCCGTGAATTATCGCGTGACGCCACTTGTAACCCCAGCAGGCCGCTGTTACCGTACTACCTAGGTTGTCCATGTCTCCCGCATCAAGCCCTTTATGCGACGATCCTCGTCTCATTGACCTGCAGCGGCCACACTGGCCTCTTTCACGTGGCGGGATTTAGTGTAGGCATTGATTATACACATCTTCATCATCTGTACATTAACATCACTGTGGGTTCACAGTGCCTGTTCGCTGCCGGGTCTTCGGGCCAAATAGTCGCCTCCCCAACGAAGACCTTAGAGTGTATATAACACTACCACTGGCGGTCGTGTGAGATCACGCGCCACACGTCACTCGGGAGAGGGTTTCAGGACGTGCGCGATGCCATATCTCGTTTTTCCTGTTGTGACCAGTGAATTGTGGTCGTCATGCAGTCATATTTTCCTATGCCACTTGTGGTATACAATAAAACCTCGGTGATAAGAATCTCGCGGAATCACCAAAAATATTCGTATCATCCGAAATTCGTATCACCAGAAAGTATGGTAAATTAGCATGCGACAAAAAAAAGCTGGCGTGCATTTTCAGTTATTGTTTTTCATGGCCGCAGCAAAGTCACGAACTGCTCTGAATGATTGCCACTTAAGCTTTTAGACGTCAACTATCATATCTGCACTCGTAAATATACGGCCCGTGCGCGCGTGTGTAATTATTGAACCAGGTGTGTTGTGACCCGCGACAGCTAGTAGCCCCTTCCAAATCTCAGTAGGCTTTCTTGCGTGACACTAAAGTAGTGCGGCGAAAGTGACTTAAGGAGTGCTTTGACGCGACAGATGAAGGCCAAAGAATTTCAGAACTGCGGTTCTGTGTTATTAATTTCTTATCGCGGTGGTGTTGGCGATATTTTTCGAGAGATCCTCGAAATGTTTTTCGAATGTTTTTCGCCAGATCCTCCTTTCAGTCCTCTTCCGCCTTTCATAGGATGTCTGATGCACAAGGACATCGCTTGCATGGAGGACAAGGCTTGGAATCTAAACGCGAAAACACACGGAGGCACATAAGGGCCTCCGAGATTCGCGCACACAATCTTGGAGGCTACGACGCGTCACTGAAGGTTTATTTTTTTTTTCGAAAGTCTGCCCTTAGGCATAAGAATTATTGATTCAGAAATACACATACAAATTTGATTCGTGTATGAAGTCCAGTAATGAGCCGTGGTGAGGTCCAGTAATCCAGAGGTTTATTCTGATCACTGTGTAAGAAAAGCATTTTTTTACACCATGATTCTGAAGAAATGGCGGCGCGGTCCGCGCTTACGCCTGCGCCCGCACGTGCTTGGCGCGTCTTCCGCGACAGCGCGGACAGCACCTCTCCGTACCTGCGCGGTAGTGGGCTCATCGCTCCACGTTTCACAAAGTGCTAACACGCCAATTTCTGTGAGCAAAGCGTCTTTTTCGAGGTTGTGCACGCGCGTGTGCACAGATGTACGTCGAGAGCGACGAGCGTGAGGTGATTGTTGTGGTTGTGGCACCGAATGAAGGCAGTAGCTCGGTCAACGACAGTTCCTAGAGGCCTGTCTGCTAACCGTGTCATGCTGTTGACACTCTCTGTCGTTAGAGCTGGCGACATGTCGGAACCTCAAGTCACCCTTTGCGTTCATGTGTTACAGGCTGTTGAGGCTGGTAGCCCTGGATAGTGCTACGTAGACCAACTTCAGTAGATGACGCTTATCATATCCGTAGACTACCCGGAGGTATGTGGCCCATGTAGTCTACGTCTGCAAAGTAGTTCTCAATGAACCTGACGTCATCCTCGGTCAGCATGTGGCCATCACTTAATCTCGTAAGAAATGAAGAAAACATTGCGTCGTTCTGGCGGACAGTGTACATGGCATCAATGAATTGGAATGTTGAGAGACCACGTGCCAGCTGTTCGAGCGCACGAGCTCCGGCCGACGGGCGAACCCACGTATTGAACATTATTTATGTATTAAATATTGTGGCGGTGAAAAGAAAGAGGAAGCTGGCACAGATTAGAGAAAGACGACGCCTCTTACCGCCGCTTGGGCACTAGCTATATTTGTTGTAAATACACCACCTCTGCACTCGGGTGCCTGCTTTCTTCGTGCAACATATTTGGTGGAGGTGCTGGGTACCAGTACGGAACTTCGCAGCGGACGTCATCTGCCTGCCGCCACGATGGCACACCCACCGTCAACGTCCGTGCCGGCAGTCTTCCTCACCCATCCGCGGGCCTCTGGGCCATTTTGTGGCACGGATAAGACTGACGTCGAGGAGTGGCTAACACTGTACGAGAGAGTGAGTGACAGCTACAGGTGGGACCCGACCCTCATGCTAGCGAACCTGATATTTTATCTTCAGGGAACTGCTCCGCAATGGTATGACACTCATGAAGCTGACCTAACGTGCTGGGATGTGTGTAAACAGAAAATGCGAGATCTGTTTGGCAGACCGGTCGGTCGTCAGCTGGCTGCCAAGAAAGAACTAGCGGGCCGTGCTCAGGCGTCAACAGAGTCCTATGTTGTGTACATACAAGATGTGCTGTCTCTCTGCGGCAAAGCTGACGACAGCATGACCGAGGTAGACAAGATCAGGCACATATTAAAAGGTATTGCCGACGATGCCTTTAACCTCCTAATGTGCAAAGATTGCTCTACGGTGGATGAAATCATCAAGGAGCGTCGGCGCTTTGAACAGGCAAAGGGACGTCGAGTTGCTCATGCGTACGACAGATTGCCGAATACCGCCGCGACCTCTTCATGCGAAGACCCACCACGGCTCGCCCAACCGGCAGCACCTGAAAACATCACGCGCCTTATTCGCCGTGAGCTTGAGGCCATGTTTCCGGCTCCAGTGCGTTCCGACTTCAGGGACACCATGCCCTCCACCTCCCTCATACAAGCTGTCGTTCGGGAAGACATCGCAAGCTTGGGCATGCCGTCACTATGCTCGGTCCGTCACACGAACACTTACCAAGTTCACCCCGCCCCTCGCAGCCAGACGCAAGGTTTTCTTCCTCCTCGCCGCAATCCAGCCGAGTGGCGCACCGTGGACGATCGACCCATCTGCTTTAACTGTTCCCGTATTGGACACATTCCCCGTCACTGCCGCGGCCGCTTGTCGTCACCTTCTCGGTGGTCGTCTCCTAATCGCTACCACCAGCCGTCGGACAGCCATACTTTCTCGCCCTAGACGCCGAATCGGAGTATCAACGTCGACAGTGTCCCGCCAAGGTCCAGCCGCTCCCCGTCTCCGCAAGGTCGTCGCTCACGTTCACCTTTCATTCACCGCTCCTCGTCCCCATCTACAACCGGCCGCTTCACTTCGGGAAACTAGGCGGCGCAGCTCCCGGAGGTGACGCTGCAACTAAGACCCGGCCTTCAAATCCTCTACCGACCCTGCCTACCTGCGGAAACCTACTGGACGTGGAAGTTGATGGTGTTGATGTCAGATCTCTTGTCGACACGGGGGCACAGCTTTCGGTTATGAGTGCTGCTCTCCGCCGAAGGCTCAGGAAGGTTTTGACACCCGCCGCGATGAGCACAGTACGAGTCGCCGATGGGGGCATTGCAGCTGTTCTTGGAATGTGTACAGCACGTGTTACCGTTGGTGGCCACTACGCCATTGTTTTATTTATTGTGCTCGAACAATGCCCACACGACCTCATTCTGGGCATAGACTTTCTCTCGAAGCACTCATCCCAAATTGACTGTTCCGAAGGAGTTGTACAGCTGGATCTGCCGTTCTCTGCCAACGCCGCACCTTGTGCATCACCCCGTTTATGTTCTGCTGACTCCGTTCGCCTGTCCCCACAAGTTGCTACAACTGTTCTCCTGACGCCCTGTCTTCCCGTCCCAGATGGCGACTATGTCGTGTCTCCGCTCACCGACGCGGTCTTGACGCGAAATATTGCCCTGCCAAGCGTCATTATCCAAATAATCGAGAATCGGGCTTGCGTCCCTTGCGTCAATTTTGGATTTTCTACGCACGTGCTTCCACATGGCATCGCCATGGCGCATATCACCCCTTTGGGAAAATATGAGATATCTTCTTTAGACACTGAATCCCTCTCCAGTACCAGCCCACCTTTGTCGCCTATTACTTCGGCCTCGTCGACTGCGGACAACATTTGTAAGATGATTGCTCCTGATCTTCCTGCAGAACAAACAACAGCTCTTCGTCACCTGCTGTCATCTTATCGGGATATCTTTGACTTGAACGACCGCCCTCTCGGACAGACATCTGTTGTCACCCATCGCATCAACACCGGTGACGCGAGCCCCATTCGTAGGAGACCATATCGCGTCTCCACTGCGGAAAGGGCCATCATACAAAAAGAGGTCGACAAGATGATGGACAAGCACATCATTGATCCATCGAGTAGTCCGTGGGCATCTCCGGTGGTCTTAGTAAAAAAAATGACAACTTCTGGCGCTTCTGCGTCGACTACCGTCACCTCAACCGGATAACAAAAAAAGATGTGTATGCACTGCCCCGCATCGATGACGCCCTTGACTGCCTTCATGGCTCCAACTATTTTCTCCCATTGATCTCCGTTCAGGCTATTGGCAGATTAGTGTTGATGAGATGGACCGCGAAAAAAACCGCCTTCGTAACACCAGATGGTTTTTACCAGTTCAAAGTCATGCCTTTTGGATTGTGCAATGCGCCAGCTACATTTGAGCGCATGATGGACTCTCTTTTGCGTGGCTTGAAGTGGTCAACGTGCCTCTGTTACCTCGACGATGTGATCGTCTTTTCGTCGACTTTTGAAAGCCACCTGCAGCGCCTCAGAACTATCCCCTCTGTGTTTCGCTCGGCTCGCTTTCTGCTGAATTCGTCTAAATGCCATTTCGGTCGCCGCGAAATTACCGTGCTCGGACATCTCGTAAACGCTGCAGGAATCCAACCCGATCCAGAGAAAGTTCGCGCTGTGCGAAATGTTCCTATCCCTTCTTCGACGAAAGATGTCCGCAGTATTCTGGGCTTATGCTCTTACTTCCGTCGCTTTGTAAAAAAATTTGCCGACATCGCTCGTCTGACCGACCTTCTTAAGAAGGATACGTCTTTCTTCTGGGGACCACACCAAGAGCAAGCATTCTCTACCCTTATTGAGCGGCTTACGAGTTCCCCGATTCTCTCGCACTTTGACCCTTCCGCGCCCACTGAAGTACGCACTGACGCGAGTGGTCATGGTATCGGCGCTGTCCTCGCTCAGCATCAACAGGGCCACGACCGTGTCATCGCCTACGCGAGCCGCCTTCTATCCACGGCCGAACGTAATTACTCGATAACTGAGCGAGAATGTCTTGCGCTCGTTTGGGCTGTCGCGAAATTTCGACCGTACTTGTTTGGTCGTACCTTCCGCGTTGTAACTGATCTCCACGCACTCTGTTGGCTCTCCTCTTTGAAGGACCCAACTGGACGACTTGCACGTTGGGCATTGCATCTGCAAGAGTATGACTTCTCCATATTCCATAAATCTGGACGCATGCACAACGACGCTGACTGCCTTTCTCGCAATCCCGTGGATCAACCGGACGACCCCGTTGCTGACGTGGACATCTGCACTCTGTCCCTATCCGGCTTTCTCAACATCGGCGACGAGCAATGACAGGACCATGTTCTTCAGAACCTTATGGACCACCTGAGCTACGCGCCCACTGACCCTTCTCTCCGGATGTTCGCCTTGCGTGATGGGATTTTATACCGCCGCAAAGTTCATTCCCGTGGCCCTGAGCTGCTACTAGTCGTTCCCAAGCATCTGCGACTGGCCGTGCTCCAGGAACTTCACGACGCTCCTACGGCTAGACATATGGGCATCACTCGTACTTACGATCGCGTGCGGCGCCGCTTCTTCTGGCCCGGTCTCTATCGCTCTGTGCGTCGCTATGTTGCTTCTTGTGATTTGTGCCAGCGCCGGAAGACGCCTGCCTTGCCTCCCGCTGGTTTCCTTCAGCCTATTGAAATCCCTACAGAGCCATTCTTCCGTGTAGGCCTCGACCTACTTGGCCCGTTCCCTATTTCTACCAAAGGAAACAAGTGGATTGCCGTCGCAACAGATTATGCCACAAGATACGCCACTGCGCGAGCGATACCGACCAGCTGCGCTACAGATGTCGCCCACTTCTTACTCTACGACGTCATCCTACACCACGGCGCCCCTCGCCAGTTACTAACGGATCGAGGCCGTTACTTTTTATCGAAGGTCGTCGATGACCTGCTCCACTCCTGTTCTACCGAACACAAGATCGCTACCGCGTACCACCCTCAAACGAATGGGCTCACCGAACGCCTGAACCGCACACTAACTGACATGCTTGCCATGTACGTTTCCGACGATCACCGTGACTGGGACGCCGCTTTACCGTACATTACATTTGCTTATAATTCGTCCCGTCACGACACCGCCGGATTTTCGCCATTCTACCTTTTGTATGGCCGCGACCCTGTCTTGCCCTTCGACACGTTGCTACCTTCTGACACACAATTCTCAGCGACTGATTACGCCCGCGATGCAATCACCTTGGCCGCCCATGCACGAGAGCTCGCTCGTCATCGACTCACAGCGTCGCCAGCTTCTCAAAAGCGACGCTACGATCATCAGCACCGAGAAACACACTTTACTCCTGGTTCCCTTGTTCTCCTCTGGACGCCCTCTCGCCGCGTCGGCTTAGCGGGAAAACTCCTTTCTCGTTACTCTGGTCCGTACAAGATCTTGTGCCAACTGTCAGACGTGACGTACGAGATCGCACCAGCCGACGTGTCTCTGCTACCTCACGTCACCAGCAATATTGTTCACGTCGCCAGACTCAAGCCTTATATACCCACATTAAGTGTTGCGCCATGATTTGCACGGGGACGGGGCTAAACCTGCCGGCAGGGTGATGTGGCGGTGAAAAGAAAGAGGAAGCTGGCGCAGATTAGAGAAAGACGACGCCTCTTACCGCCGCTTGGGCACCAGCTATATTTGTTGTAAGTACACCACCTCTGCACTCGTGTGCCTGCTTTCTTCGTGCAACAATATTTATATATGTATATATTAAATGCGAAGCATTTCTTAGCGAACCTTTGGTACTTTGAGCGTTTCTATCTACGTATCTATCTATCTATCTATCTATCTAGCCGCCTACGTCTGGGTGCTCTCGTGGTCACCTCCTTAACCTGGTGTAGACCAAAATTGGCATGGGAGGGTAAGAAGATTTGACGAATATGACTGTCGGGTCATGACATGAATAACATGAAAATCCTGTCGCGTACGTAGTCAAACCCTTTCCTCCAGACACGTGTGGCACATACCCGTTTACCATGGCCCGCGGTGTACGGGTATGCGCCACAGGTGATATACAGTTTATATCTACCCAGGAACGGCGAGAACAGACATTGGTCACTTAAATGCGAGAACCTTAAGAAAAGCCGCCATCGGTAGCGTTGACCCGACGTATGTAAAGAATGAAAATTAGGATCCCAGCAGGAATCGAACCTAAGCATTCTGCGTGGCAATCAGCTATTCTACCACAGAGCCACGCCAGGTCTATAAACTGGTTTGGAAAAACAGCCTACGCAGGCGTAATTTCAGTGCAACGTCAATTGTGGTTGTGGTGCTGGCTATCTAATTTTGCAAGAAAGCGATAAACACTACATTTTACTCCTACGATGTGTACTCCTGCGATACAGGCCTCATATGAGATTAACGTCTGTGGTTACAGTGTTGGCTACGCGTTTATATGAGTCTAATAAACATTAAATTTGTATTCCTATGATTTAGCAAGCTATATTGAAGCATTGCTCGACCCCGGAGGAATACATCAACGAAAGTTACATATGACATTCGCATCATCGCACCGTCAGTGCACTTAGCCCGCCAGAACGACGCAGTGTACCTTCATTTCTGGCGAGGCTGGGCGATAGCCTAATGCTGACCGAGGATGATGCCAGATTGACTGCAGCTGCTTTGTAGACTAGGCTACGTAGGCCACATACGCCCAGATATTCTACGAATACAAGCGCCATCCACTGAGGTTGGTCTACCTAGCACTATCCAGGCCTAACAGCCTCGACGGCCTATACCTCCCCAACGCGAACGGTGACTTCAGGTTCCGACATGTCGCCGGCTGTGTCGACAGGCAATTTGTCGACGAAATGACCCAGGCATTCACGATTTCGAACAGCTGTACTATACCTCATACTTCACTACACATGGACTCCTCGTCACCGCGATCGCAACCGAATCCAATAACAAGTCATAACCACCTACTGGTGCTCACTGACCACGGTGATGATGACCTCGTTCAAGAACTGTCATGAACTTCTTCCACACATGCACACGGGTTCGTGAAACGTGAGTGCGTTCTCTATCATAAGGCACAAGTATAAGCACTTCATATCAGCTTACCGCTTCTGGTGTTCGTAATACCCACGTTGCCGCTGGCAGCGTTACCCAACTGTAAAGAACTGGTTATTTAACACATATGCGGCTCTTCAACATATATGTGTGCGTATAAAATTTAGACAAATATTGAGCGTCACTTTGTAACACTTGACTCAGTAAAAGAATTACGCCACGGTCACCTTCCCGCCGCATGCTTCGCATAACATCGACTCCCACGGCACGTGGGATCTGCCGATTTTTTTACTTTGTTTATTTATCAATATAGCTAATTACGAATTATTCTAAGAGTTGATAGCCAACGCTATAAACACAACTGGCGTTACACCACAGCCGTTATACTCGGCGAGTAATCATGATATCTATCGTACGTAGGAGGGAATACTGGGCAAGTTGGTTTAGATTCATCGTTGCTAACAGCGCGAAAAACACATACGAAGACTATAAGTGGACAGGCACAGCGCTGCTTTCTTTCAACTGAACTTTTATAGGAAAAAACAGTAACATATATAATACAGGAACAGAACACCTCGTAACTAACCCAGCCTTGGCCATTCGACTAAAAGGTACACTGCGCACCTAAGCATTGTCAAATATACGTATAGAATGCGAAAAAAGAACAAAAAAAATAAAAATAAGAAAACCTAACCCCAAAATAAACCCGCTGTTTCATAAAAGAAACGCGCTCTTCAGGCACCCAGACAATCTATCAAGAGAGATTATGGAGCGTTTTTTATAAATAAGAACGGGTCTCAATGTGACAGCCAGCCATTCGTTGCCTTCCTGGACAACGAACTTTCCATATTAGATACTGGATGATGATCTTATGTTACCTCGTGCCGGGTTTGATAGATAGATAGATAGATGGATAGATAGATAGATAGATAGATAGATAGATAGATAGATAGATAGATAGATAGATAGATAGATAGATAGATAGATAGATAGATAGATAGATAGATAGATAGATAGATAGATAGATAGATAGATAGATAGATAGATAGATAGATAGATAGATAGATAGATAGATAGATAGATAGATAGATAGATAGATAGATAGATAGATAGATAGATAGATAGATAGATAGATATGTTGGTTCGCGTGAGCGACGCAGAGACGAGGCGTGTTGTTGAGAGTCTCGGTACCAACTGGGTTTATTTCTCGGCGAACTGGTTTTCCTTCTCTCCCTCTCCGCGCCTCCTTCGTGCCTATGTTACGGCGCAGAGGGAGGGAAGAGAATGTCGTTCTCCCTCACGCTGGCAGCGCCACGGCTGCACCGCGGAGCATTTAGAGTTCACCACAGTACTCCCCCCCTAGTGAGAGCACGAGCGAAATGAAACGCAGCTACAGGTTGAGGCGATTTGGCGCACCTGTCCGTCTTCCACTGCGTGTGTGATATTTTTCAGTCACTGGGGCGTCCGTCGCTGGTGTGGGATGTGGCGCTTTTCGGCAGGTTTCAGGTGGAAGGGCGGAGGTTGCTGTCGTGGACTGGTTGGTCTCCATGTGTGCCGGCTTAACTCTGTCCAATGACACCACTTCCTGGCGGCCATGCCTTTCGATGGTAATTGTTTTTCTCCCGTGGCGGAGAACTCTGAAGGGTCCGTCGTACGGTGCTTGTAGTGATCTTCGTACTACATCGTTGCGCAGAAAGATGTGGCTACACGACTCGAGTTCGCTGCTCACATATATGCTTCTTTCTGTGGGCTGTCGTGGAGGTGTCGGTCGAAGTTTTGTCATGATGTGACGTAGGCGAGATGCGTAGTCGCCAGCAGGAATGTGGGTTTGTGGGAATGTGGTCAGGCACAAAGAACTCGCCAGGCAGGCGCAGGCAGGGTTGCCACTGACTTTCGAGTAAATGTCGCCAAACAACGAGCAGAAAGTCGCCAAAAGTCGCCATTTTTTTAGAAATTTCGCCAAAAAAGTCGCCATTCTAGATATGTGCGGCATATCCTAGTAATAAGAATTTTCACTGATGTATAGCCCCGTAGAATACAGTGCCATTCAAAGCCCTTAAAGTATATTGACATTTCTCAATGCCAGGCGCATCGCCCCTTCACCATGGGAGTGCTTGGTGCACCTGGTTCTCCGACTCGCCGCAAGATGTGCGCGGCGGCGCATGTATGAAAGGATAAAACGCTCATGATATCCTTCCATCCCTGTCCGCTCGTTTCAAAGGTAAAAGTGTGGTAAACAAACCTTGGGCGAAAACCGTGTAAGCGTTTGTAGACAGTTTTACATCCCCTTATATGAAAAAAAGGGTTAACAGGTTTATTGAAAGTAGTAAGACAGAATTCTTACAGGTATCGTTCATTAGTGAGTCTTATACCTTTCAGTGTGAACTAATATGATACCGGACGCCACTGTCCCTTTCATATATGATCACTTATATCTACGCGCGTCAATCCAGTGCGTTATAATTGAACAGGTAGACATTGTAAAATGTTACATAGCAATTGTTTTCATTGCACACGCTCACCGAGAACAGTAGAAAATGCCTGAATAAATAATTTTTTATTGCACGAACACCCGCGTATCCGCCCATCTTCGCTATACGAGCTCGATTAGGGGATACTGCAGCGGTGAATAGGTCGCCAAGCTATTCAGAATAGTTGGAGCTTTGGCGGAACAAATGGCCGGAACACACGACCAACCCGTCATCTAGCCCCTTCAGAAGCGAAACTTTAGCGAAGCTCTGAAGCATCTAGATGAATCTAGATGGATTGAGTTAGAAGCATCTAGATGAATTGAGGAGATACACACGAGTTACAGGACGGACATACAGAACGGCGCGCAATGTGCACCTCAAAACCCAGAAAATACAGAGAATAGTGCCGCTCATTCGTTGGGAAGGCACTGAGCTTAGGATGCATAGCTCAGTGGAGACTTAAGCTGAAAATCGCCAAAAATTCGCCATGTCGCCATTCATAATTTTAGGTCGCCACAAGCCTCTCAAATTCGCCAATTTGGCGAAAAGTAGCCACCATTGGCAACCCTGGGCGCAGGGTTGTGCCGTAGACAAGTTCTGCAGCGCTGCAGCCGACGTCCGCCTTGAAAGCAGTGCGAATGTCCCAGAGTACAATGGGCAGTGCTTCGACCCAGGAGTGTTCTTCGCTTGCCATGAGTGCGGCTTTCAGCTGTCGGTGGAATCGCTCAACCATTCCATTACTCATCGGATGGTAGGCAGTCGTTCTGATGCGCGAAGCACCGATGAGCTTTGTTAGACTGGCGAATAATGCGGACTCGAATTGGCTTCCTCTGTCGGTTGTAATGGATGATGGCACGCCAAAGCGACAGAGCCAGTGACTGACGAAAGCACGGGCAACAGTTTCGGCTGTGATGTCTGGCATGGGAACAGCCTCTGCCCAACGCGTGAAACGGTCAACACAAGTTAGCAGATACATTTGGCCCTGACAGGGTGGCAACGGCCCGACGATGTCCACGTGTATGTGGTCGAATCGAGCATCTGGCCCGGGAAACGTCTCCAACGGTGTCACGGTGTGACGCTGTACCTTGGAGTGCTGGCATGCGAGACACTCACGAGTCCATTGTCGGGAATCGCGGTTGATGCCGGGCCATACGAAACGTGTCGTTAGGAGCTTTTGCGTAGCTCGGATTCCCGGGTGTGACATCTCGTGTAGCGATGCGAATACCTCGCGACGGAAGTGCACGGGCACAAATGGTCGTGGCTTGCTAGTAGGCGTGTCGCAGCAAAGCCCTTCTGTACCTGGCAAGGGTAACCACTGCAGGTTTAGTGACGTCGACGTTTCTTGTAGGCGGCGCAATTCGTCGTCATCCCGTTGAGCAGCCGCCATTTTGCTGAGATCTATTCCTGTGGGACAGGTTATGGCGCTGACCGGGCTGCGCGAAAGGGCATCGGCGACAGCGTTGTCGACTCCTTTGATGTGGCGGATGTCCGTGGTAAATTCGGATATGTATGACATCTGCCGCAGTTCGCGGGCTGTATGGGCGCCCCCCTCAGCATTCAGTGAACGCAAGGCATACATGAGAGGCTTGTGCTCCGTCAAGACAAAGAATTCGGTACCTTCTAGGTAATGCCGAAAGTGCCGGATTGTCGCGTAGACGGCCAGCAGTTCGCGCCCGAAGGTGCTGTACCGCTGTTCGGTGGATGTCAGTTTCCGGGAAAAGAAAGCGATTGGTCGCCACACTCCTTTGATGAGTTGTTGAAGTGCAGCACCCACAGCTACGTTCGATGCGTCGACCATGACGCACTGCGGAACTCCCGGTTGCGGGTAAGTGAGAAGCGCGGCGTCGGCAAGACGTCTCTTGATCTCTTGGAAGGCCGCTTGGGCGCCCTCCGTCCAGTAGAGCTCCTTTACGGCATCCTTTGTATCCTTAGCGGCACCTTCGTGTGTCGACAGCAGGAGGTGGAGAGGCTGTAGAATAGTGGCACACTGGGGGATGAAACGGCGGTAGTAGTTCACGAGACCAAGGAACTCACGGAGCTGACGTTTAGTGTTGGGTTGTGGGAACTGCTCGACAGCTTTAACCTTGTCTGGATGAGGTTTAATTCCGGAGCTCGAGATGACGTGACCAAGAAACGTCAGCTTGTGCACCCAAAACTCAGACTTGTCCGTGTTCACCAGTATTCCATGCTCTGCCAGGCGCTGAAACACTGATCGCAGATGCACCTCATGTTGATCTGGTGTGCTGCTTGCGATGAGTAGATCGTCGAGGTACGCATGACAGAAGTCGAGGCCGTGCAAAACGCCGTTAATAAAGCGCTGGAATGTCTGTCCGGAGTTTCTCAAGCCGAAAGGCATGCGGAGGAACTCGAACAGGCCGAATGGCGTTGTTATCGCCGTCTTCGGGATGTCTTCTGAGGCCATGGGAATTTGATGGTAGGCACGTACGAGGTCGATCTTGGAGAAAAGTGTCGCACCATGCAGGTTGGCCGTGACGTCGTGAATATGAGGTAGCGGATAACGGTTGGGCATGGTTGCTCGGTTGAGGGCTCGATAATCCCCGCAGGGCCGCCTGTCTCCTGGTGTAGACTTTGGCACCATGTGTAGTGGAGATGCCCAAGGGCTAGCGGATGGGCGGATTATGCCGAGCTCGAGCATGTGGTCGAACTCCTGCCGTGCTACTTGCAGCTTCTGGGGGGACAGGCGGCGTGGGCGTGCGTAAACCGGGGGCCCTGTGGTGGAAATGTGGTGACATACATTGTGTGTGACGATTCCGCCGGTCTGTGGCGGCCGCGTCAGCTCGGGGAACTCGCGTAGGATAGCCGTAAAACGGGCGGTGCCCGGTGGTATCACGAGCGTAGGGCTGAGAGGCGGATGCTTAGACGGCTTTCCGCACACTTCTGCTTGTGAGAGGGGATCCTGTATACGCCAGTTTCGTACATCAACAAGCAGTCCAAAGTGACGCAAGAAGTCCGCTCCCAGGATAGCAAATTTTACGTCAGCTACCACGAATATCCACCGAAATGTCCTCTTGAAGCCCAGGTCCAGCGAGAGTGAGCGGTGCCCGTACGTCGGTATCGTCGTGTTATTTACAGCTTGCAACGGTGACGAACACGGGCCTTTGCGATCGGCTGGCGACGCCGGCACAACGCTCACTTCTGCCCCAGTGTCGACCAGGAAACGAGTGCCTTTCTCGCGATCAGTCAGGAAGAAGACCGACGGGCGACTTTCCGCTGAGCCGGTGGCACTTGTCGCCGTCAGTGCTGGCTCGGCGCGTTTCCCGATTTCTCGCACGGCGGCACGCATTTCCGTGCAGTATCACCGAACTTACGGTGGTACCAGCACAGCTGCCGCTGTTGTGTAGCACTCCGCCGTGTGCTTTGACTTCCGCTTGACTGCAGCGCCGCGACGGTGTCGGCGAGGCGAGAAATTTCCGCACGAATCTCCAACAAGGCGGGAGAGGGCGAGGCTTCGGCGAGCACCGTGGCAACTGCTGGCGTGGCGACGGCCATGAGTCGGTCAGCCATTTCGGCGATCTTGGAAACGTCCGTCTCTCCGGAAGCCGTGACGCCTATCCGCACGGTTGCGGGCAGTCTTTGAAGGAAAAGCTCCTGCACCAGGCGACTGTCGAGACCTGCTGTGCAGCCCGCTAGTTACTGCATGTGGCGCAACAGTTGGCTGGGTCGGCGGTCGCCCAGTTCGGTCTCGCGTAGCAGCTGCTGCAGGCGCTCCGGCTCCAAAGGGGTTAGACGGCGAATCAGCGCCTCTTTGAGCACTCGATAGGCATCTTCGGCTGGTGGGGCAAGCAGAATGTCGCGCACCTCGCTCGCTGTGGCAGGTGGGATGTTGGCGACCACGTGGTGGTACTTTGTGTGGTCGGCGGTGATGCGGCGGGCGGCGAACTGCGATTCCACTTGGGCGAACCAAAGTGCCGGGTCGCTGGTCCAAAAGGGAGGAAGCTTCACGCCTAACACAGCTACTGTCGGGCTGGCGACGGCGTCGTGGTGTTCCATGTTCGGGACTGCGGGTCACCAATTGTTGGTACGCGTGAGCGACGCAGAGACGAGGCGTGTTGTTGAGAGTCTCGGTACCAACTGGGTTTATTTCTCGGCGAACTGGTTTTCCTTCTCTCCCTCTCCGCGCCTCCTTCGTGCCTTTGTTACGGCGCAGAGGGAGGGAAGAGAATGTCGTTCTCCCTCACGCTGGCAGCGCCACGGCTGCACCGCGGAGCATTTAGAGTTCACCACAGATAGATAGATAGATAGATAGATAGATAGATAGATAGATAGATAGATAGATAGATAGATAGATAGATAGATAGATAGATAGATAGATAGATAGATAGATAGATAGATAGATAGATAGATAGATAGATAGATAGATAGATAGATAGATAGATAGATAGATAGATAGATAGATAGATAGATAGATAGATAGATAGATAGATAGATAGATAGATAGATAGATGTACACACTGGAACAGCAATCACATTTATTTTCACCACGCATGTCACAGGGTTGCAATTTATAGAGATTAAGGTCCTTCCCGGACCTAGTATTCCTGCAAATATTTAATTATTAAGGTTTGACGGCCCAAAACCACGATGCGATTATGAGGAACGTCGTAGTGGAGGGCTCCAGAAATTTAGACCACCTGGGATTCTATAACGTGCACCTAAATCTAAGCACACGGATTTCAAGCATTTTCCCCTCCATCGAAAATGAGGCAGCCGCGGCCGGGATACGATCCCACGACCTTCGCGTCAGCCGTCGAGCATCATAACCACTACACCACCATGGCGGGTAGTATTTCCACGGTGGATCTTTCTTCCTCCTGTGTTGGACCTGTGCGAAGAAAGGAAGTGAAGACGTTATGTTCCTCGGTGCGAAGATGTGGGACAATGCCAACTGGTAGCGATCTTTCTTTGTTCATGTCGAGCCCCTTTTGCGCTGAGAACAGCCACGTCTGTCTCCATATAGGAAGTGACAAGTGGAGGGGGGCTTGGTTTGATGTCGTGCCGGGGGCCGCAGAGTACTGCCCCGCGAACCGCATGCGGCCCGGGGGCCGCAGGTTGACGATTCCTTCTTGAATACATACATGCTTGTTCTATTGCATCCAGTATGGCTACTCGTGGTGCGATAGTTGTTAGAATCTCATTCACTTATGAGGAAGTCTCATCGCATGTCATTCAAACTTACATTCCCGAGATAATTCGAATCACTGATCTGTGAAAGCCGCGAGACTCGAAGCAATTCTATTCTTGCATATATTCGTCCGATTTCGTAACGAAATACAACGGAAGAAAAACTTCGATAACGGTCATATAGCGCCATCAGAACACGCGCGATAGCCGCCGCACGCATAAGAGTAAGCAGCATAGTACAGTGGCTACGAGTAAGTGCGATGACACCAACACAAGTAAAAAGAAAAAAAAAGAAAAAGAAAAGGTTGGCTGCGCCTGGACGTTCAAGTGTTTTTGTTGAGCTGGAGCGAGCATGCCAGCACGTGACTCTGCTCCGTCCAATAGAGACACGCAGACTCCATCATCTGCCCTCGCCGTATAATTCTTGCGAAAAGATAACAGTATGTCAGTGTTCTTTGTTTTATTCAGGTGGCTTAGTGACAGCAGTATCTGCTTAAAAAGCGCAGCTCAGCCAGCGTTTATTGTTTCGCACACGGATGTTGCGACAGTAGTACCTTGTATCCTAAGATACACCATACATTACTTCATGTATCGGAATTACAGACACACATACTCCTTTTGGAAGATGTATCGCGATGCAAATACAAGAGACCCAAAGAGCATCTAAGAGAGCACTTAAGGTAAATATATCTTCAATACTGCCCAGCACTGGCTACATCAAAGTTTCGCCCCAACCTCTACGACGGGCGCTTCAAAGTTGTGAGCGACCACCACGCATTGCTTTCGCTAACAAACTGAAGGACCCTTCACGTCGCCTCCTACGATGGAGCCTGAGACTTCAAGAATTCCACATTACCGTCGTTCACAGGTCAGAAACCCTATGACGCCAATTACCTGTCTCGTGTCCTCGTCGACGTACCGTCGCAGGTAGGCCAGGATGATGACTGCTTCTTGGGAACCATAAGTGCCGACGACTTCACTGAACGTGGCGTTTTGGGGGTGTTGGTATGTCATACTGAAGAACATAGCATCACGTCTTTCTTTGTCCGTGTTTCTTCGTGCGCTATATTCTTCACTGAACGACAGCGAGCCGACCCGGAACTCAGGTGCCTTCTGGAAGGTTTTCAAGCGGGTACTGGCGTCGCTTTTCCTGCAAAACGGCGTTCTCCAAAAAATAACTTCTCGCCACTTCGAGTGAAGTACTCTCTCGTGGCGCCTTCAGCATTGCGACCAGAAGTGATGCAGGCCCTGCATGAGGATTCGACGGCAGGACACCTCGGTGTTTCCCAAACGTTCCCAAGAGAACAGGAAAAGTGCTACTGGCCATGCCTTGCATCCGACGTCGCTTGCTATGTAAGGGCCTGACGAGACTGTCAGCGACGGAAGTCACCGCCAACAAGACCAGCGTGCTTTCTTCAGCCGATCGAGTCACTTCGGCGACCATTCCAGCAAATTGGGATGTTGCCAACGTCAACATGCAGAAATAAATGCATCATCGCAGCTACCGGCTACCTCACCCGCTATGCCGAAACAAGAGCCCGGCCCAAAGACAGTGCCGCCGAAGCAGCCAAGTTCTTCGATGAGGACATCATCCTTCGTCATGGCGCCTCATAGATTCTCATCACCGACAGAGGTATGGCATTTACTGCTGACCTAACTAAGGCCATCTTGGGATATTGCCAGACAAGCCACCACCGGACTACCACCTACCACCCACAGACCAATGGCCTCGCCGAGAGTCTAAATAAGACCATCGCCAACATGCTGGCCATGTACGTCGACGTCGAACACAAGACGTGTTATTCTATCCTTCCGTACGTAACTCTCGCATACAACACGGCCGTGCAAGAAACGACGCAGGTGACGCCTTACAAGTTGGTCTAGGGAAGTAACGCCACAACAACGCTTGAGACACGCTACCCCAACATCACCGAAGGAAATCTTCAGCGCGCTGAAGAAGCCAGACAACTCGTCCGTCAGCGCATCAAGAACCAGCTAAAGAACGACAGCCGTCACCACAATCTTCGGCGACGCCACATGCAATACCAACCCTGCGATCGTGCTTGGCTGTGGACGCCAATGCGCAGACGAGGACATAGCGAGAAGATTCTGTGACGGTACTTCGGGCCGTACAGGGTACTTCAACGTCTCGACGCACTCGACTACGAGGTTGTCCCCGACGGCATCACGAACTCTCAGCGGCGCTGGGGACGCCCCGAGGTCGTGTGTGTGGCCCGCCTTAGACTGTTCTGTGCGCATTAAGGAACCTGAGGACTCTAGTTATTGCTTCTTTATTATTGTTCTTTCGTATTGCATGCATTTTTCCCACTTCAATGTTCTGTTTTAACTCTTTGTATCCCACAGCCAATTTAGTTGCGTAAGTAAATATTTTAACACGAAAGTGTTTTATGCCAGGGTCCACCAAGACTTCAGTGACGTACTTCCGTCACGGAAATGACGTCTAAAAATATACACAATCAAATGGCAAAGAAAAAATTACAGCATATCCACGGGTGAATGATGAAAAGCTTGCGCGAAGCTCCTGGAGCAATTATGGTTACGCCGTGAAATGTTCAGTGGTTTCGCCCAGCAGTAACCCAAGCGATACGCCGCTTTGATTACTGCTGCGCTCGTGCCGACGAGCACGAGACGCAGCGGCCTTCCGCACCCGGTGCTCCTCGTCGTCCATGGTCCGGCAAGCAGCACGATCCAGCAAGCGCACTCCTCCACGTACGGCGACGATCAAGGAGAATGAGAGATAACGGGCGCAGCCAATCTGAGAGCAGCGGCACCTATACGCCATCTAGCGTGCATTCACCCAACCGCCATATTGCAGACATATCTATGGGACAGCGCCATCTTGTATATCGTCACTCAACTGCAGTTTGCATGCATCTCTATGGGACAGCGCCATCTAGTAATGATACGGGAGAGGCAACGGCGGGGGAACGCCGGACGGAGCGACGACCGACCAGGTGATGTATAAGGAGCTTCGCCCCTAAAAGTTCCGTCCGCAACAACAGATGCCGGGCACGCTGTCCACTGCGCCACGGTCACAGCCTCTAGAGGCTTTACAAACGCGCTTTTTATATCTACCACTCTCCCGGTCTGCGGGGTGGTGTTGCCCTCTGGGAGCGGTAAAGTAATTCGTCATGACTGTGGCCTCCGCGATTAGCACCTGCAACGCGTTACACGTCCCTCCCATTCGGCGCGTTTTCAATAGAAGTTCAATTTTCTCAATGCCTTAACACACCGCGAGGTGGCGACGTTAGCCAAGCGTCGTAAAAGTGTCGGCCTCGCTCATAGCTCTGCGACGCGCGCCTGCCTCACCTGGCTGTAACACCGCGTTTCGCGCTCACGCGCTCGCCCCTAGAAGAATCGCGGCCAGGCTACAGGGGCGGCACCACGCGCTTTTCGTTTCCCTCTAGTCCGGCCGCGGTGTTCAATCACATTTTAACATGCCGCGGGATGGCGACCAAGTTCTGCGTCCGATATGCGACGCTCTTCTGGCTATCACTCCTAGTTCTCTGATTACGCTATCACCGTTAACTACTACACCATAAGGGTTTGTTTAATCATTTAGCTGGGACGTTAGTCGTGGGTGTGGAGATGTACCACCAACCATCAAAGTGGGCACATCCACGTTAAACGTTGCTATAGCTGCCAGACATGAATATATATTGTGCAAACTCTCTTATATCTATGTACAGTAAACATTCAGTTACTTGTGTAAGGGCACGCTTTACTTTCGTGTTGTTCCGATTCCTATGACGGAGGGATCAACCATGTTTTTGCATATATGCAATCACAATACATACGAAAGTGGGAGTAAACCGAAAACGTGAAAAATTTAGCTTTAGTTGTAGAAGAAAAGAAGTGTCCATATATGTGGATGCTGGCAACAACAGTTACACTAGGTACATCATCTTTCTTCATCGTAGGTGGAACTTTGCTTGCCGATGGTTCTGTTTCAATGCCTTGATCATCATCATCATCACTGCTTACCGTAATCCACACCTTCATGATATGTTCAGCGCAATAATAATAATAATAATAATAATAATAATAATAATAATAATAATAATATAATAATAATAATAATAATAATATAATTAATATTAATTATTATTATTAGTAGTAGTAGTAGCTCAGCGGCCACAACGGCCAAAGGCCATTTTTGTTACGAAGCTGAGCCCGGACACCACTGCTGCTGACATCAAAAAACATATTGCTTCATTCGATATGTCTCCCATTTCCTGCCGGCGACTCCAAACAAGATTCCAGTCATATTCTTCATTCTATATCGAAGTTGACGAGGACACGCTACAACGCCTGAATGACCCTTCGATGTGGCCCCTCGGATGCCTCTTCAAGCCATTTCGTGGGGAGCTGCGCAATGACATGCTTCATCCCTCTGAGCTAGTGCCTGGAATCGAAAGTGCCGTGTAACGTAGACATATTCTACCAAAATGCTCGGGGTCTGCGTACCAAGACACTCGAGTTTTTCTCTAATGTTCTTTCGTCTTCTTTTCCTATTATCGCTATTTCTGAAACATGGCTCGGCACTGAAATTCCCTCATTGGACTTTTTTCCCCCGACCTACACCACCTTCCGCCGTGACCGAGATTTCAGTGAAACCAAACAGAAAGGCGGTGGCGTGCTGATTGCCATTGACAATTCACTTGAATCCGTTAGACGGAAAGACCTGGAAACTATCGAAGAATCGATCTGGCTAGAAATCAACCTTGAGCGCCGTGAAAAATTGTTGATTGGATGCTTCTATTTACCGCCCAGCATTTCCCCTGCCTCGTTTCACGATGTCATGTCTTCTATTGAACTTGTGATATCTTCTCATAGTGGGCACAGAATTATTGATCTGGGGATTTCAATGCACCTGGAATTGACTGGAGCACGCTTACCTTTTCTCATTACAATCATTTCACAGAGAAAAAGTGCAGCCTGCTCTTGGACTTTCTGGCGTTTAATTCCCTAGTGCAACATAATTCATTCGTCAATTCCAGTGGCAACGTCTTAGACCTGTGTGTGTCAAACGATCAACCCCTTGAAGTTTCCCGCTCCAACATCTCTCTTGTACGTCCGGACAAATTCCACCCGCCACTTAACGTAAGATTATCTGCATCAGCCGAAACAACGAGCTACAGCAGTTACGTAAACAAATCTCCAAGATTTGCGTTCAAGCGAGGTGATTACACGGGCCTCTATCATCACTTGTCCACCGTTGAGTGGTCACAGGTTACTGACAAACCTAATGTTGATGACCAGGTTGATCGGTTTACGGAGCTTGTACTGAGCAGCATGCTTAATTTTATTCCCCAGTATACACCTAAACACGTAAATATCCCCACTGGTTCTCATCTGAACTTATCAGTGCACTGAAGCATAAAGATCACGCACACAGGAAATCTAAATGTTCTCCATCCAGCGAGTGGAAGGAAGAGTTCAGCTTTTTTCGAACTCTCTCTAAACGCCTATATAAACGGGATCATAGTTCGTACATTGAATTCTTAGAAAAAAGCGCCTCTGACAGGCCGGCTGAGTTTGGAAGTATGTACGTAAACGGTCTAGCAAAAGCGGAGAGTCCTTCAGACTACTAGACTCAAATGGGGTAGAAGTGCATGCCGTCGCTGACTGTTTTGCCACACATTTCTCATCCGTTTATAAGGCCTCAGACTCCAGCACTGATATCAGACAACAGCCCAAGGCAGTTAGCTCATCCAGTGCTTTGTCGCTGGATGAAAATCTTATCAGCGAATGCATTAAGCGCTTAAAACCATCCTTATCATGTGGCCCAGATGGCATCCCCTCCGCATAATAAAAGCATATGGTACTATATTTGTCCCAGTACTGACTACGATATTTAATAACTGCCTGGACACTTCCACATTTCCTAGCATGTGGAAAACTGCTCGTGTTTTCCCAGTATTTAAGTCGGGCTCTAAGACAGATGTTTCTAATTATCGCCCGATTTCTCTACTATGTGCCACATCAAAGATCTTCGAACTGGCTCTTCACAAAATATTGTCTTTTAGTGTGAAAAACTCATTGATTCCAAATCAACATGGTTTTCTTGCTGGCCGCTCAACTACCACAAATCTTGCTAGTTTCATGACGCAGATCTCCACACCTATTTCTCAGAGAGGACAGGTTGACGTAATCTACTGTGACCTGAGCAAGGCTTTTGACGTAGTCAGCCACACACTGATTATGGTTAAACTTGCGAACTTTGACGTTGACTTGTCGATTGTGAATCTCTTGCACAGCTATCTGCTCAATAGATCTTGTTATGTTGCCGTAAATGGCCAAACCTCTTCTTTGTATAAAGTGACTAGTGGGGTCCCTCAAGGGTCGGTATTAGACCCACTCCTATTTTTAATTTACGTTAATGATGTTTCTTTTGCCATTCGTAATTCTTCTTTCCTCTTGTATGCCGATGACATCAAGATATTTAAGGAAATTCATTCAGTTAACGACTGTCGCTTGCTGCAGTCAGATTTGTTTTCTTTTTCCGAATGGTGCAACGGCAATAACCTTTCTCTAAATACCTCAAAGACAAAATTCATGTCTATCACTCGCAAAACATCTAGCGTATCATTTCAATACTTTGTCAATTCTGTGCCGTTATGCAAGGTTTATGAAATCAGTGATCTTGGTGTTGTTGTTGACAGCGCGTTAAACTTTTCTTCTCACGTTAAGCGTGCTGCTATGCGGGGCCTTCGTTCTCTCGGATGTGTTTGTAGAATATCTCGAGAATTCAGGTCTCCCATGGCCCTACACAAATTGTACACGGCAATATGTCTTCCGCAACTTGAGTATGCGTCCGTGATATGGAATGGCATTGCTCAATCCAGCGGTAACACCATTGAACGAGTCCAGAAAAAATTCCTCAGCATATATAACCATCGCTTTGCTAAAAATGACTCTGGATCTCGTTCAAGTACTGCTGAATCATTATCACTGCCATCACTTCACTGCCGACGAAATCGTTCTGATCTCTTATTTCTCTACAAGCTAGTCCACGGTATCATATCCTGCCCTGTACTTCTCAATTGTGTTAATTTTCGAATTCCGCGTAAGTTAACCAGAGAGAACAGACCGTTTCATGTACCCGCCTGCTTCTTCCAACACTCTACCGTTCACAGAATACAAAGTCTTTATAATATTAATTTTCTTGATCTTGACGTTTTTCATAGTCCACAATCATTGTTTTTATCCGAGCTTTGCACTGTTTTCACATAGTATGGCACAATGTACAAAGTCTTCCCTTCTCCGTCTTTCCGCATAGTTGTATATGTGCAATCTAATTTTTTATTTCCCTTCAATATTTCTCATATTGTATTATTTTACTCCTCCCCTTTTGTGTTCATTTCTCTTTGTCTACGTGTTTTTGCTCTTTTTATTTCTGAAGACTGTGTATTGTATTGTTTATTTTTATTGATTTTTTTTTTGCGTGCGCCTGCACAAAGACCTCACGGTTGTTCCTGGGCACGTTAAATAAATGATTGATTGATTGATTGATTGATTGATTGATTGATTGATTGATTGATTGATTATTATTATTATTATATTATTATTATTATTATTATTATTATTATTATTATTATTATTATTATTATTATTATCATCATCATCATCATCATCCCCTCCGCCATTCTAAAAGCTTATGGTAGTATATTTGTTCCAGTACGGACTACGATATTTAATAACTGCCTGGGCACTTCCACATTTCCTAGCATGTGGAAAACTGCTCGTTTTTTTCCAGTATTTAAGTCGGGCTCTAAAACAGATGCTTCTAATTATCGCCCGATTTCTCTACTATGTGCCACATCAAAGATCTTCGAACTGGCTCTTCACAACATATTGTCTTTTTGTGTGAAAAACTCATTGATTCCTAATCAACATGGTTTTCTCGCTGGCCGCTCAACTACTACAAATCTTGCTAGTTTCATGACGCAGATCTCCACACCTATTTCTCAGAGAGGACAGGCTGACGTAATTTACTGTGACCTGAGCAAGGCTTTTGACGTAGTCAGCCACACACTGATTATGGTTAAACTTGCGCACTTTGATGTTGACTTGTCACTTGTGAATCTCCTGCAGAGCTATCTGCTCAATAGATATTGTTATGTAGCCGTAAATGGCCAAACGTCTTCTTTGTATAAAGTGACTAGTGGGGTCCCTCAAGGGTCGGTATTAGGCCCACTCCTATTTTTAATTTACGTTAATCATGCTCCATTTGCAATTCGTAATTCTTCTTTCCTCTTGTATGCCGATGACATCAAGATTTTTAAGGAAATTCATTCAGTTGACGACTGTCGCATGCTGCAGTCAGATTTGCGCTCTTTTTCCGAATGGTGCAACGGTAATAACCCTTCTCTGAATACCTCGAAGACAAAATTCATGTCTATCACTCGCAGAACATCTCGCGTGTCATTTCGATACTCTGTCAATTGTGTGTCCTTATGCAAGGTTTATGAGATCGGTGGTCTTGGTGTTGTTGTTGACAGCGCGTTAAACTTTTCTGCTCACGTTAAGCGTGCTGCTGTGCGGGGCCTTCGTTCTCTCGGATGTGTTTATAGAATATCTCGAGAATTCAGGTCTGCCATAGCCCTCCACAAATTGTACGCGGCAATATGTCTTCCACAACTTGAGTATGCGTCCGTGATATGGGATGTCTTTGCTCAATCTAGCGGTAACACCATTGAACGAGTCCAGAAAAAATTCCTCAGTATATTGTCACGTGGTCGTGACGTCGACGAACACAGCAGTCGGCGTTTGTAGGATGAAACTGTTTACAGTGAACTCTCAATTGAGTGAACTTCAAGGGACCCAAGGAAATAGTTCACTTAACTGAAAGTTCACTAAACTGAATATTCACTAGAATATGGAACAGCATTGGGCACAGCAGACATTAGAGTCAAAAGTGTGAAATGCAATTTATTTTGAAAAGAAATCTGTAATTTTCAGTTGGACTGGTGTGCTTAAAGCGCAAGAAGAGACAAAGCTTTCCAGAGAGTCTACGTTTCTGTGCACTGCCTCTGGCACAGCTTGTTGCTGAGACACGAAGTCTCGCAACTTTCTAACATACTCTACCGCCTCGTCTAGAGTTACAGGATTGAACCTGCCTCAGCCGTTACGACTTCCTCGTCGCACTCTTCTTCTTCTGGTTCCGGACGAACACTCGAAACAATTTCCAAATCAATAGTTCTGCACAAGTGATAAGATCACTGTCAGACTGCACATAGTCCTCAAATGAAGCACCACTGTCGACGTCCAGCTGTGTCGCGCCGCCGCCGCGATGTCGCGCCGCCGCCGATGGATGGGCGATTTAGTGGAGGATCGCATCGGCTATGCCAGTGCTGCAGTGCACAAAACTTCGTTGAATTGATTTAAAAAATGAGCCTGGGTCCGCGGATCAAGTTCGTTCAACTGAAAAATTCACTATTCTGAAATTCGTTTAACTGAAAGATTTTTGCATAGAATGCATAAGAAAATCGCCGGGGATTTTCTAAAAGTTCGTTATTCTGAAATATTCGTTAAACCGACGTTCGTACAAGTGAGAGTTTACTGTATTTGGCCGAACTTGTGGCCGGAAAATGAGAACTAGAACTACAGCAATGCACGCTGTACAATGATAGCGGCGAACAGGGCGTCGTCCGTCGATCAACTGACAAGCGATCAAGCGCGTCGGCTTTTAAACAGGCGCCATCGAACTTTCCAGCAATATCGCTGGTGGCGGCGTTATCTCTAGACAAAACTGGAACATTCGCGTGCGGGGTGCAATCTTAACAAACCGATCTACTACAATCGCGACGCTTCTAGAACACTACTTCGCGGACAGCGTCGAGCGTTGATAACCGTCCCTGCCGGTCAAACCCGAATACATCAAAACAAGACAAGAAGTGGGCGTGGCATTGCCCCCCTCTGAAAAAGCATCGTCCCGATGCTTATGAAAGAACATAGAAGAGAAAAAAAAACTAAACAAAACAAGTGCATACACAAATAAATTACAATAACGAAGGAAAAAATAGAGTCCCCAGGCTCGCTAACGCGCAAAAAACAGCTTAAGGCGCACGACATGGACGATTTCAGGTCGCGCACGGCGCCGCTGAAAGTTCGTAATGCCGTCAGGGGCAACCTCATAGTCGAGTGCGCCGAGGCGTCGAAGTACCCTGTACGGTCCGAAGTATCGTCGAAGAAGCTTCTCACTAAGTCCTCGTCGGCG